>NC_074718.1:1852500-2045019 GCF_947242115.1 Biomphalaria glabrata
TGGTACATACCACTAGATAAATTTTATGTCCCATGACTAACTGTTTTTTTTTTGTTTTCAACTCTGACAGAAGTGAATAAATAATTACTCTCAGCAAAAGTATATTGATTTTTTTTTCTTTGCTTGGCTTCGTTCCATTTGAGGTCATTGTGTAAAAAAAAACTTTTAAAAAATGTTAAGGGACAATTAGATATTAACAGCAGTATAAAACAAATGAGAACAAAGTTTAGGCAGTAGAAAACAGATAAGAACAAAGTTTAGACAGTAGAAAACAAATAAGGACAAAGTTTAGGCAGTAGAAAACAGATAAGAACAAAGTTTAGGCAGTAGAAAACAAATGAGAACAAAGTTTAGGCAGTAGAAAACAAATGAGAACAAAGTTTAGGCAGTAGAAAACAAATAAGAACAAAGTTTAGGCAGTAGAAAACAAATAAGAACAAAGTTTAGGCAGTAGAAAACAAATGAGAACCTTGGTTAGGCCAATAATAGAATATGCATCCTCCATTTGGGACCCCTCAACTCAAGAAAACATTAAGAAACTAAAACAGACACAAAATAGAGCAGTGCAATTCATAACAAACGAATATTCACATTTGACTAGAGTAACACCTTTAGTAAAATCACTAAATTTAGAAAGCCTTCAGGACAGAAGGCTCAAAAGTAAAGTAGCAATCATACATAAAACACTGAACCATAATCTTCAAATACAAAAACGAAGTTTGATAAAATACTCTGAAAGACACAAAGATAAAGGCACATTCTTCGTCCCATATGCTAGGACAAATTTGTACAAATACTCCTTCTTCCCTAGTGCTATTAGAGCATGGAATGGGTTGCCTGAGCTAGCCAGGAAAACCAGTGACTTGGCAGAATTTAAGTCATTGGTTAATATGCATGATGCGTAGGACGTAATCATCTTTTTTGAAGTAACGTCTGTATCATATAAGATAAGATAAGTTTAGGCAGTAGAAAACAAATAAGGACAAAATTTAGGCAGTAGAAAACAAATGAGAACAAAGGTTAGACAGTAGACATAAATGAGAACAATCTGGCAACTAGACTTACCTTCTCTTAACATCTTCAGACCAAATACTGCAAAGAGTGCAGATGAAATATAAAAAGTTAAAGCTCTTGGGATGACTGTTGTGGCATAGCCCACCATAGCTGCAACAGATGTAAGAAGTTCATATGTAAGGCAATATACAAAACATACACTAACATCAGGGGACTATAATCTAGCCTAGGAGTTACATTCCACTGAATAAAAAAATCCCCTTACTAACTTAAAGTACTGTTCTTAACTCTTTGACTCTGTAAGGACGCTCTCATCATTGATTTTACCCAGCCATAAAGCCCTGATCAACGCTGGAAATGTTGGTGTTTAAAAAATTATTTTTTTTCTCTCCCGTATGTTTTTAATTGGTTAAAACATTATCTTGAGAAGTTTTCCTTTGTTAAACATCAAGAATTTCGTTCTTTCAATGTGTTTTTACTGTGAAAGATCTTTGAAAGAGTGGGGTCTTAAAAAGGTACTATTTTCTTTAGATTTAGGTTCTAGATCATAGTGATAGGGAATAATGAGCTCAGAACATTCATTTTATGTGTTTTTTTTTTAAATGGTTTTAATAGAAAGTTATGTGGAAATATGAATAAATATAGTAAATAATTTTTTTTTCCTAATTTGGATCATTATATCGACTCAGAGCTGTTGACTTGTCTACAGTAGTCAGTTTTCATTTTTTCCAATAGCAATGACATGGATAATTAACTCAAAATTTTCCACTTTATGTGTTTTAGATGTGTTTTCTACATAAAGTTTTGTGATAATAAGGATAAATATGATATAAAAAATTGTTATTTTCAATATGGATCATACATTTTTTTTCCAAGTTAAGGTCTAGATCTAGATCCTGGAGGCTTTTTCGCAGTCGTTAAGTTGTTATTTTTAAACTTTAACCATTAATATAAAAATAATTTTTTGCTTTATAAAAATTGCTTTCCTTTTTAATTCTATACTAAATATATCATTTTCAAATAAAAAACAAAAAAGTTTTAAAAGTTTAATCGAAGCAATCTTTTCACACCGAAGGGCCAAAAACTAATAATATCTGCCAAGTGTGGAAAATAATTCTGGAGTCAATGAGTTAACACCAGTGAGAAAAAACACCTTTGAGTTTTTAATGTAAGGTTGTTGGGAAAACGATTAAAAAAATTTTTTTTTTTTTGTTTTAACTTTTTAGAAAGTGTTTTTTTTTTTTGTTTTAACTTTTTAGAAAGTGTTTTTTTTTTTTAACTTTTTAGAAAGTGTTTTCTTTTTTGTTTTGACTTTTTAGAAAGTGTTTTTTTTAGTTTTAACTTTTTAGAAAGTGTTTTTTTTTTTGTTTTGACTTTTTAGAAAGTGTTTTTTTTTTTGTTTTAACTTTTTAGAAAGTGTTTTTTTTTTTTGTTTTAACTTTTTAGAAAGTGTTTTTTTTTTTTAACTTTTTAGAAAGTGTTTTTTTTTTTGTTTTGACTTTTTAGAAAGTGTTTTTTTTTTTGTTTTAACTTTTTAGAAAGTGTTTTTTTTTTGTTTTGACTTTTTAGAAAGTGTTTTTTTTTTGTTTTAACTTTTTAGAAAGTGTTTTTTTTTGTTTTGACTTTTTAGAAAGTGTTTTTTTTTTGTTTTAACTTTTTAGAAAGTGTTTTTTTTTTTTGACTTTTTAGAAAGTGTTTTTTTTTGTTTTAACTTTTTAGAAAGTGTTTTTTTTTTTGTTTTGACTTTTTAGAAAGTGTTTTTTTTTTGTTTTAACTTTTTAGAAAGTGTTTTTTTTTGTTTTGACTTTTTAGAAAGTGTTTTTTTTTTGTTTTAACTTTTTAGAAAGTGTTTTTTTTTTTTGACTTTTTAGAAAGTGTTTTTTTTTGTTTTAACTTTTTAGAAAGTGTTTTTTTTTTTGTTTTGACTTTTTAGAAAGTGTTTTTTTTTTGTTTTAACTTTTTAGAAAGTGTTTTTTTTTGTTTTGACTTTTTAGAAAGTGTTTTTTTTTTGTTTTGACTTTTTAGAAAGTGTTTTTTTTTGTTTTAACTTTTTAGAAAGTTTTTTTTTTTTTGTTTTGACTTTTTAGAAAGTGTTTTTTTTTGTTTTAACTTTTTAGAAAGTGTTTTTTTTTTTTTTGACTTTTTAGAAAGTGTTTTTTTTTTGTTTTAACTTTTTAGAAAGTGTTTTTTTTTTTGTTTTGACTTTTTAGAAAGTGTTTTTTTTTTGTTTTAACTTTTTAGAAAGTGTTTTTTTTTTGTTTTGACTTTTTAGAAAGTGTTTTTTTTTTGTTTTAACTTTTTAGAAAGTGTTTTTTTTTTGTTTTGACTTTTTAGAAAGTGTTTTTTTTTTGTTTTAACTTTTTAGAAAGTGTTTGGTTTTTTTTTAACTTTTTAGAAAGTGTTTTTTTTTTTGTTTTGACTTTTTAGAAAGTGTTTTTTTTTTGTTTTAACTTTTTAGAAAGTGTTTTTTTTTTTGCTATCCGTCCAATTACCTGATAAAATCGTCATAAAATAAAGAGCGGCCAGGGCTCCCATCAAGACAGTCATTCTGGAATGTGTCATGGCCATAATGGCAGCAATGAAGAATGTCTTGTCACCCAATTCAGACACGACAATGACAGAGATGGAGGCAACGAAGCCATGTGTCAGGCCAAGGTTGTCCTTCTCTAGTTTCTTGACCACCAGTGGGCCAGCGTCATTCTGAAAAGATTCAAACTAATATAACCTTTCTGCATGTTTGAAATAGTCTGCTAATGAAAAAAAAAAAAAAGAAAGATTGAACATTTGCAAAGATACAACGAAACTCATAAACAAAGAAAAAAATCACATGATTGAAAATGTTTGATATATTGAATATTTAACACAAATGGATGTCTCTGACACTGTAACGGCCAGGGGCAGATGGGACTCACACGCCAAAGTAGTTTAGAGAACTTTAATCTTGGTTCAAGAAATAATATGTCAATAATAACCTGGTTTTCATTACTCCTTTTCCTGATACTCTTTCTTCTTTCAACACACATTCGCACCATTCCACATTCACACTACGCTGCACACGTAATAGACACATATTCAAGTTATTTGGTATCATAGCAACCAATGAGACAAACACGTGACATCTTGCCTACATTTCCATTCAGGTCAAAGAAAGTTAAAGAATGCAAACAGAGTTTTATTTACGTTTTTTTTTGTCATGGTCTTTCACACGACAAAGCCTAATATAGAAACAGATGGAGAACTGATTCATGAGTCTGTTTCAATTCATTTGTGTGAGCTTATTGATTGAAATCATTAATATTGTTTTTAGGAAAGGATTACTTCGAGAGTATTTATACTTCTGTGTTTCAAGTAAAATGTCATCTTCTTCTTCTTCTAGCCAGCTTTATTGCTGCTGAGCTGTGAGCTCTTTTGCAGACTGTGCCAAGGAAAAAAAAGTGTGCTGTTTACTTCAGTTGTTCAGCACTGCCTTACAGGGTGTTGGTTATGTTGGGCTGTAGTGGAAGTAGGGTCTGCCTAAGGTGGGTTAGGGAAGTAAAATGTCATCAAAACATTGAACCTCCAATATTGGATTACTGTTTAGTGCTTTCTTAATACAAAGTTCCCGGTTAAGTTGGAATATTTGTGTCACTAGACTCAACATTTAGAATTACTAATTATGGCCTCCTATGGTTGTGCAACAACCATGGAATATACAAAATAGATGAATGCCTGGGCATCACTGTCATATACCAGTTTTAGAACCCTTGCAACATTTGGTGACTAGTAGTCACTTAACTATTCCGTGCGGTCAGCACAAGATTTTTCTTGGTCGGGGAATGACCACGAGGTGAACACCTCCGTTGTTCTTAGACTCTCGCAGAGAGAGGAGTGGAGTGCTATGGATATTTTTTGACAGCAGAGTTATGTATAAGTATTGAAGTTATTATAATTGATTTGAATTCAGGACTTATTTCCTTGGATGAAATTTGAGTGACGGCTGAATTCGCCAATATCTTTTGTGAATTATTACATACATATATATATTATGTGAATAAAACCATGTCTGCTAACCTGGAGTCTATTAATAATTCTGAATGTTGTGGTTGGAGAGTTCAGTATGTTAGTGTTCTTACGCACTTGCAAATCTAGTGCGTGGGAGAAAATATTTAGTCAAGAACAACATTATAGTAGTACCAGAAGAGGTATCTACAACGCACACAGAGACATTCCCGTCATCACGCCTATAACCAAAACCAGGCCGTGACAATCACCCATGACTGAAATGATGTTGCCAGCATTGCAGTTCCCCATTCCCCAATAAAGTTGATTTGTTCTTTTTATTCCAAATCTTTCCAATCTGTTTATAATTTTAAGCATAGGATTTATGGATCTTTTGAATTTTTATTGCTGGATTTTTTGTTTGTGATTTACTCTGTTTCCTGCCAAGTTGGAGTATATAAGATAGACTAGAGATGAATATTACTTCTGAAAATGAGTATGTAGACAATTAGATAAACTAGAGTTTAGTCTCAAACCAAATGAAACAAGGTCCATGACCTCATTCAATGAACTATGTCTACAGACTGCATTTATAGAAGTGTGTGCGTGTGTAGAAGTGTGTGTGTATTCTCCAGAAAGTGTTTTGTGTTATTCAATACATTCAAAGAGGAAAGACAATCAGAAGATTCAAAAACTGATGTCTCTTTTTTTAAAACCTGTTGCTTCTCTGAAGAGTTAATTGAATCAGTGTGTGTGTGTGTGTGTGTATATGTGTGTGTAGTTAATTGAATCAGTGTGTGTATGTGTAGTTAATTGAATCAGTGTGTGTGTGTGGGGGGGGGGAGTTAATTGATTCAGTGTGTGTGTGTAGAGTTAATTGAATCAGTGTGTGTTTGTGGAGTTAATTGAATCAGCGTGTGTGTGTGTGGAGTTAATTGAATCAGTGTGTGTGTGTGGAGTTAATTGAATCAGTGTCTGTGTGTGTGGAGTTAATTGAATCAGTGTCTGTATGTGTGGAGCTAATTGAATCAGTGCATGTGTGTGTGTGGATTTAATTGATTCAGTGTGTGTGTGTGTGGAGTTAATTGAATCAGTGTGTGTGTGGAGTTAATTGAATCAGTGCATGTGTGAAAATTGAATCAGTGAGTGTGTGTGAGGAGTTAATTGAATCAGTGTGTGTATGTGAGAGGAGTTAATTGAATCAGTGCGTGTGTGAAAATTGAATCAGTGAGTGTGTGTGAGGAGTTAATTGAATCCGTATGTGTATGTGAGAGGAGTTAATTGAATCAGTGCATGTGTGAAAATTGAATCAGTGAGTGCGTGTGAGGAGTTAATTGAATCCGTATGTGTATGTGAGAGGAGTTAATTGAATCAGTGCGTGTGTGAAAATTGAATCAGTGTGTGCGTGTGAGGAGTTGGGGGGGAGGGGGAAGTAATTTTGTGGTATTCCAAACTTATTCTAGAAAATTTTGCTACAAAGTATCCCCTACCCAGAAAGCTATTTTTTTTAGCTGAATCTGGAGGGAGGAGGAGGGGGGAATAGTTTTGATGCAGAGACAAAGAACGGACTTACAAACTTGTTGCTCCAAAGCAGTGTTTCCCAAACTTTTTCTTTAACGGAATACTTTTCATTTTAGAATTTAGCGGAACCCTTCGCTTGTTTTAGATTGTCCGATTATTTCTCATTTGTTTAAATTAAAAATAATAAGAGTTTAAATATTTTCTAAATTTATCCAAATTTTTAACAAATATTTTGAATTAGAAAACTTTATAGTAAAATATACAGACACATACAGACATTAGCATCAGAAAAATAAAAGGTTTAATGACTTTGATGGTATTGTGTAATTCAAGAAATTAACTTCTGTAGACCAGCTCAATTCTCCTATCTGGTGGGGCATCAAGTTGCCTGTTTCTTGATTGATATCTTTACTTTGCTGCTTCTCACAAATAGGTTGTAGGAAACAGAAGAAGAAAGAAAGAAAATTGTTCTGAAATTGATTACGTTCTCATTAGACAAACTCGACCAGAAATCATTTAATGGTTGATCTCTGTTTCGAATTAGTCAGAATCTAGATCAGTTCAAAGGTCATAATTATGGTGTTTACCCAAAAGAGCTAATAAAATCAATGTTTCTTTTCCATTCACTTAGGAATAACTCATGTGTTAATTGTTAATTAGTTAGTTAATTAATTAGTTAATAGTTCTAATAATTCATGGAACACCTATTCAAACCTTAGCGGAACAAAGTTTTGGAAACACTGCTCTAAAGAACACAGAGTCTGATTTGTTAACTTCTCCATGGAGGTTATACTTTTACTTTTGGCTGCAGTTAGTTGTATCATTAAGTGTAAATTTTCATTGTTCAATCTGTGAGGCCTTGCGTTCATTTGCGCTAGATATTATCAATAAACTTGTAACACAATAGAAACTTTTTATTAAGAGTATGAATAGAATCAATAGAGAGAAAGGAAGAATCATTAAAGAGTCATTCAGAGTTTTAAGAGGATTAGTAAAGAGTCATTTAGTTTTAAGAGGATCAACAGAGAGTCATTTAGAGTTTTAACAGGATCAAAAGTCATTTAGATTTTTAAGAGTGTCAATAGATAGTCATTTAGAGTTTTAAGAGTATCAATAGATAGTCATTTAGAGTTTTAAGAGTATCAATAGATAGTCATTTAGAGTTTTAAGAGGATCAATAGATAGTCATTTAGATTTTTAAGAGGATCAATAGATAGTCATTTAGAGTTTTAAGAGGATTAGTAAAGAGTCATTTAGTTTTAAGAGGATTAGTAAAGAGTCATTTAGTTTTACGAGGATTAGTAAAGAGTCATTTAGTTTTAAGAGGATTAGTAAAGAGTCATTTAGTTTTAAGAGGGTTTGTAAAGAGTCATTTAGTTTTAAGAGGATCAATAGATAGTCATTTAGAGTTTTAAGAGGATTAGTAAAGAGTCATTTAGTTATAAGAGGATTAGTAAAGAGTCATTTAGTTTTAAGAGGATTAGTAAAGAGTCATTTAGTTTTAAGAGGATTAGTAAAGTCATTTAGAGTTTTAAGAGGATTAGTAAAGAGTCATTTAGAGTTTTAAGAGGATTTGTAAAGAGTCATTTAGTTTTAAGAGGATTAGTAAAGAGTCATTTAGTTTTAAGAGGATTAGTAAAGAGTCATTTAGTTTTAAGAGGATTAGTAAAGAGTCATTTAGTTTTAAGAGGATTAGTAAAGAGTCATTTAGTTTTAAGAGGATTAGTAAAGAGTCATTTAGTTTTAAGAGGATTAGTAAAGAGTCATTTAGTTTTAAGAGGATTAGTAAAGTCATTTAGAGTTTTAAGAGGATTAGTAAAGAGTCATTTAGAGTTTTAAGAGGATTTGTAAAGAGTCATTTAGTTTTAAGAGGATTAGTAAAGAGTCATTTAGTTTTAAGAGGATTAGTAAAGAGTCATTTAGTTTTAAGAGGATTAGTAAAGAGTCATTTAGTTTTAAGAGGATTAGTAAAGAGTCATTTAGTTTTAAGAGGATTAGTAAAGAGTTATTTAGTTTTAAGAGGATTAGTAAAGAGTCATTTAGTTTTAAGAGGATTAGTAAAGAGTCATTTAGTTTTAAGAAGGTTAGTAAAGAGTCATTTAGTTTTAAGAGGGTTAGTAAAGAGTCATTTAGTTTTAAGAGGATTAGTAAAGAGTCATTTAGTTTTAAGAGGGTTAGTAAAGAGTCATTTAGTTTTAAGAGGATCAATAAAGAGAAAATGTAACAAAAAGACTAACCTCCGTCTTCCCTTTACTGTCATGTTCGTTTTCTTTGCCTTTATTTTCTTTGCTTCCGGAATCGTCCTCAACATGCAGCAAATGTCTGTCTTGGTGCCACTGGTCTATATAGGCACCCACTGACTCTGGTACTGTCCTTTTTGCGTTGGCTGATAGTGTCACCAATAAAATGCTGAGCATTACCCATGCCAGCCCACAGATGAGACGTCTTGTCGCCATTTATGATAATGTGACTTACGCCGTGACCCACTTAGGCAAGAAAAAAACAAACAGCCTGACTGGTGAATAATAAGATCTTAACTGAGTGAAGATAGCATTCTTGTGTAATCCAAGTTATCCCAGGTGGCCTGGTGAAATAATTGAATGACAATATCCTGATGGAGAGTCAACACTAGACTGCACACAGATGGTCAGATGGACTGGAGAGAAGAAAAAAAAAAGGTACAACTTTTCTAGTCTGTCACTTTGGTAAGAAGAATGATAGCAGACGACATTTACTACTGGTTTTATAATGTAATGTGAGACCAATCAATAGGTGCTGGAGTTGGGAGAGAGATAGGTCACTAACACTATTTTGAACTTACAATTGAACAGTTTATCCAATTTAATAAGTACAATGACTGAATGAGACCATTATTCAGGCTTAATTTACCTTAATGAAGCCATTGCAGATTTTTTAAAGCAGCCATTATTGCTTATTGAAGCCATTACAATATTAAAGTGAAGTAAAAAGCAAAGTTCCCCTTTCAGACCATGCGGTCATGATATAAGGTCATCTGTTTCAGTAGCCCACAATTCATGATGGTTTCATGTGACCAGCACAATTACCAACCACCTTTACTTTTCCCCAACTAACGTCAGGTACCCATTAGAGCAATATGGAAAACAATCATTGTTGCTTACTAAAGCCAGTGCAATATTAAGAACAACTATTACTGTCAAAGTTACAAAGTTACCTTACTGAAGCCAGTGCAAAACAACAGATAGTCAACTGTTACCTAGACTGTTCTATGAAGACCATTACAATGAGATGTTTGTCTGGCCAGAATGGTTAATCACTAATGACAAAGACATGCAAACTTATCAGAGATCTTCCTTTAATCTCGCTCGCTCTCTCTCTCTCTCTCCCTCCCCCCCCAAATACAAAACATTCTAGGTAAACAGCTGGCTAATGGTTGACTTGACCAAAAGTCTAACAAAGGTTAAAGGTTAAGCTCACCCATTGAAGATTAAAGGTCAGCAAAGATTTCACCCAGACAAGGGCCATTGGTTTTGTCTAGTGCTTTTATAACAGTGTGGTATGTCATAACAGTGTGGTATGTCATACTAATAGTATACAACTGTATGACGCAACTTACTTTAATGTGTGTCATTTTAATTTGGACACTATGCATCTGTACACTGAAATCCAATTCAAATAAACTAGGTCCACAATACAAAAAGCCTCAATGCATAATATAATAATATTAATATAATACCCAAAACCACATTACATCATAATACACTAGACCACTTCATATAGACACTAGGGTTACATCATAATACACTAGACCACTTCATGTTATAAAATCCCCTGGACCTACGACTGTATCTCAGTCTACTCTATGGAGATGTTAATTTTAAAATAGGTTCAGTGAATGTTTGTTGTTTACTTGATTGTCCTCCAAGTTCCATTTTTCAATCGCTGATGTATATTTAGGCATATCCCCATAAACCAATTTATCCTTCAACAAACTTTTCTCTTATAAGCTTTAAAATCTTAACCTTTTGAACCCACCAGCCCAATTTATCGGTCTGTGCGTAAAAAATCCATGCCCCGCCAGACCGATATATCGGTCTCGTGCACCTTACCTTAATCATCAAAATTGTTTATAGCATTATTATTTCTCACTAAAACATTGTACTAGTTTAACAAGTGCCATTTTCAAAGATTCTCTAGAAAGTACATCATGCTGATAATAAGAAAATAAAAAAGTTTGTGTATGCTGGTATGCTGTGTATGCCCCACAAGTCAGGTGGGGAAAAACTGGAGAAATAAACTCAACTTGCAATGTAATTTTTTTACACGGAAAAAAAAAAAAGGAAAAATCCTTGAAAAAAATATAGTTTAATACTAAAAAAATATATTTATTATATTTGGGGAAATTTGTCTTACAACAGCATAACAAACTATTACAATGATGCAAGTGTAACGCATATATTCTTACCTAGTCTCACTTAAACACTACATGTGTGGATTTAACATCAGAAAATTAGTTTGTATTCAATAATTGAATCCAAAAATATAATTATTTTTTTTTACTACTCCGACTAATTAGCAAAAACTTTTTTCAAGGATGGAAATGATAAAAACGTGGGGTCATTTATTTTAAGCTAAAATTTCACACACGACATTGTCATACTAGTATGGCTGAGTTATGAAGTTTATAGAGTTGCATTAATAATAACACTAACGTTATGGGTTGGATCTAATTTTTTTCTCTCTGTTTTTTTTTTTAATGACAAGCTATGAATGTTTCGTTTACTGTAGATATTATTTGAACATAAAGTAGGAATTAATATTTAAAAAAACACAACATTTATATTACTTATTTAGTGTTTTAAAGATCTTAGACTTTAATTCTACATGACTAGATTGACATAGGACGTAATCATCATCTTTTTTTTAAAGTAATGTCAGTATTTTATAAGATAAGATCTAAGACTAAGACTGCTTTATTGATCCTTACGGAAATTTGTTGTGATAATAGGTGCTAGGTCAATCTAGTATTGCATGTTAATCAATGACTTTATAATCAAAATAATCAATTCTGTTAAGTCATTGGTTTTCCTGGATGACTCATGCAACCCATTCCATGCTCTAATAGCACTAGGGAAGAAGGATAATTTGTACAAATTTGTCCTAGCATATGGAACAAGTTACATGGAATGTGCCTTTATCCTTGTGTCTGAGTATTTTATTAGATTTTGTTTTTGTATTTGAAGATTATGATTCAGTGTTTTAGTGACTAAGCTAGAGAATCTAATTTTAAATCAACACACCTTGACTAGCAGGCAGAATAGAACTCAAGATTCTAGAGTCTATAGATCTACTCCATCTAGATTTTAATAGAATAGAATATAGATTAATAGATAAATGATCCATTCTAAATATCTATAGCTAGACTTTGTTAATATTATTTTTTTATTAATTAGTATCTAAATTCTAGATGAGCTCTAGATCTATATTATATTTAGATCTAGAGTGTACTTTATGTATTTCTGTTAGTATGTTTAATATTTAGCATGTAGAATGTGGACTAGGTAACTAGATTAGATCAGTAGATCTATTATCTGCGATACCCTATTATTAGTATTATCTAGATCTACAGTTTTCTAATCTACACTTAGATCTATATATATGACTATGTCACTAGTATATAATATACATGCTTCGGATGTTCATTCAGAGTTTAAGAAAATCTACATTCAAACCTTCCGCAGGGACTATTGAGACAAACAAACAATAGTCCAGAGTGCATACCGCATAACCAGGCAGCTAGCCTAGTACTTAATATGCCTTGCTTTTTATAATTATTAATTATATTTATAGATCATAGCCTATATTTAACTAGATGATAGATCTAGTAGTTCTATTCTTATAGATCTTTAACTCAAGTCAATCAAGATCTAGAACACTAGACATCTCTAGATCTATTAGTATTAACTATTCATTCTAATGTAAGTAGATCTAAGTCTAAGTTAAGTACTCAACTGTCTGTCTCCAGTCTCAGTTTATAAGTAGTAGAGTCTACTCTAGAATCTATCATTTATCATCTAGAGTAGAGAGATTCTAGATCTAGAATCTAGACTAGATTTGACTAGAACTAATATTATTTATATAATTATATAGATCTAGACCTAGAATTCTAGAATCTAGATCTATATAGAAGATTGGTTTCTTTAATGTAAATTCAATTGTAATTTTAAAAAAAACAATGTTAGATTATTAAATGTCAATCATTTAGTAGATCTAGTATTTTACTTTTAGAATCATTATCATTATGATGATTATCATCATTTGAATCAATTTGCTTTTTGATAATATCATGTAATATGAGCCAGACTCACTTAATCATCAAGTTGATTATCATCAAATAATGTATACTATAAGTCTAGATCTAAATCTAGTACTAGATCTAGATTACTATTACTAATGACTAAAATTAAACAGTCTTAGATCTTCTTTCTATTTTCAATTTTGTGCTTATCTTGATTTTGATCATTAGATCTATCATTAAATAAGTTATCATGAATTATTCATGAATGACATGATTATGAATGATTAAGTCAATTTAAGTTTAACTTAAGTAATCATCATTTCATTAGTGACTAGAGTCTAGTTAATTAGAATATTTTTAGTGATTTAGTTAAAAGAAATAATTCTAGATTCTATATATATATAGAGTCTAGATCTGTAGACTAATTCACAAATTAATGATATATTTTATTGATTGAAAACCCTAAGCCTAAGCCTAAGCCTAAATAGTAAATTAAATAATAAATTCAAAATTGGCTAAATGGCCTAATCCTAATTCCTACTTATAATATTAAGAGAACGTAGACACTGGGCAAAACTCACTTTTTAAGTCCAACAAATAAGCATGAATCATAAACTTAATATTGTTAACAGTGTTACTGTTATAACTACCTTCAGTAGACTTTAGCCTTAGCTCTGCGACATGACAATGGTGACACGCAAGAACATTAGATCTAGTTATTTCCCCTTTCGTTCTCTCTTCTATTTCCGAATTCCAAATTAACTTTTTTTTTTTTTTAAAGTCACGTGATAGAGCTATTTATAGGTTTGTTTTTTTTCTCAAAGAATGTATAATATCAGGTGACCGAGCCTCGCTCGGATGAATAATTTGGGAAGGATATATACCCGAAGTCATTTTGAGAATATTTTTGTACCAGGTGGCCGAACCTCGCTCTGTTAAATAATTTTGGAAGGTTATATACCCGAAATTATTTTGGGAATATTCTTGTAATTACAAAATGAACGATCGGATAAAGACTACTAATCTGTTCTGTTAGTTCTAATTGTAGGCCTAATTGTACATGTCGATTAAATTTAAAGTCTTTTAAGTCCTCCTACAGTCTAGACAAACTACAGCTCACGTCCGTATTATAGTTTTACTATCCATCTTTTGCGTAAAACTATTGTAGGCTTACTATTATTGGCTTGGAAGAAAGTCTTTGCAATGTAACTTCTCTACGTTATAGGGTAAAACATGCACTTAGTGACAAAGTAAAATGGCGCATTTTTTCTTATTAGACTTAAATCATGGCATTAGTTTTCTAAAGAAACGTTTCCGTGGGGCACCTCTGTTACGCCAAACAATATGCTCGTTACCCATACGGGATACGTGCCCTGCCCAGCCTGACTGTCGGACTATAGGAAGTTCATACCGGCTTTTACCATCCATCCATCCTAGTGGTGCTATGGCCTGCTTTTACACATACATCCATTCAGATCTCTCCTGGTCCTAACTCCAAGCTTTTTACCGAAGTTTATAGTTAAATCAAAAGAGGCTGCAGTGTACGCAAACTCGTTGACCGCTAGATGGATATCATGTTTAGTGTGAGCAAGTAAGGCGTAAAGAAGTTGTGTTATGACCATTTCCTTTGTTTTGGTACAGGAGAGGTAGACACTGAAGCATGAACACATGGTAATAATTCACCAGCAAAATAATAATAATAATAAGGCTTGTCTTAGAGTCCGAAAATTAATGAGGATTGCAGCTGTGACCTACATATCTTGCCACATCCAGGGCAAGCATAACCATTGTCCGCGGTGCTCGATTAAGATTTTCTTTTAGCGTCTGCGTCTGTCCTCGGCAGCAAATTTTCTTTTGGTCTCAAATGTATCCGCGGCCTTTGTATAGAGGGGATTCTTTAAGTCCGACAGTTACGCTGGACAGAGCAGTATCCTGAATGGGAGACGAATCTCAGACGAACGCATGCCAAAGGCAGTCTTTTTTGGTCAGCTAAAAAGTGGTTGACGTAACACCGAAACCCTTAAAAGACCAGCTTATGGCGCAAACTTGACTTAGCTGACATAGAAGAGAGCACATGGTTGCATGCAACCTCAGAACGAGACAGCTGGAGGTCACCAGCAAAATAAACAACAAAGTAAAAGGTATCTACACCGCTCTACACAATTAAAGTGTAAACAACTTATTAAGCACTTAAAACACAATAACTAATCATATATCGGCAAATTTAATTTCATTACTTTTCTTTCATAGTTCTATAATAAATCAATCTACAGTAAGATGGTGCGCAAATGTTTCATTAGGTCTATTGATCCTTTAAAACTCGTTATTGTTTGCAAAGAAATATTTTAGTATACTGCGGTAAGCCTAGTGACGTAAGCAGCGTTTTTCCCGTTTACGCCATGGAAATTTTTCATTCATAAAACATTCTAGCCAAAATTAATTTTTCGATAATGAGGCATTTTCAAACCGATATAACGGTCGACCTCGAGTTTTCCCGATGTGGCCAATGAGTTAAGAATTTTTTTCTCACTAATATGCACATACCTTGAAATTTTAAAGAAAATCGTTAGAGCCGTTTTTGAAATAAAATTTATATATATATATATATATATATATATATACATACATACAAGAATTGCTCGCTTAAGAGTATAGGATTTACAGGATAGGTCGATTAGTATATTAAAACAAACTACACTCTAGATTTATATTGGTATTTAAATTACAATAATATAGAATTATCTAGATCTAGATGTCGAGGTAATTTGAGTCTTGAAATGTAAGGCTATCTTAACTAGCTAATGCATAGATCTAGGTCTGTGCAGCTGTCTGACTCTTTTCAACCAAAAAATAAAATAAAGCAAAAATAATGACCACAACATACCCTTACAAATGAAATAGTCTGACTCTGTGGTCTTGATCTAGAAAATCTAGATCGAGATTTTGTAGATCTGATCTGATCAAATGTAGATCTAGATTTAGACGTCTAGTTCTAGTTCTCTGCATCCACATATTTTCCAAAGACACTGCTCTTGTGGTGTCTCACATCTTCTCTGGGATCCCTGCACTGAGTAAGAAATGAAAATTATTTTATAATTTTATTAATAAAATATTTATTATAAATTTATATTATAATTATTTTATTTATTAATATTAAATATTATCACTATCACTCAGTTACAGTACTATTAATCTTATATTATCATAATGTAGTATCAGTTATCAGTGATTATGATTATTTTTTTTTATTAATTATTATTATAACATTTTATGATTATAATAAAATCATTATAATAATCTTTATCATTCTTAAGGAAATTTGTCTTATAATTTATCATTAGACCAAAAAAAAAAACATTATTGGCATTATAATTAGATCTATATAAAACTAAAATATAGCCTACATTCACACCAGGCACACACATAATTAAATAATATACATACAATGATACATGCGAAAAGTTTATATCAGATAGTTTGATTATCTAGGGAACAAAAGATTTTTTGTGTCTGTTAGTCTTTGCTATCAGTGTCTTGTATCTCTGACTCTATTATGATTATCATCATCATGAATGATCATGTATTACATTACATCATGTATTTGTATTCTGTAAATCATGATTATTATCAGTATCATTCAGTATCATTATAATTGAATATATTGATAATTCTAGCTAGATCAATAATTCTAATTCTATGTCAGCTAGTCTATAGCATAATTATATAATATCTATTAGATTAATTTTAATTGAGACTCAGTATTATTAGACTTATTACATAATCTAGACTAGTGACATTCTAGAATCTAGATTAGTGGATGTTTATGATGATGATCTGTAGTGGAACCCAGCCAGGCCTGAATAAAGTCTATACAAAATAAGCTGTTGAAAACATAATGGGAATAATTCAATTAAAAGTGCTGCCTTAATATGGGAAACAGTGGATCACTTGTGAAGACAAGTGAACCTATCAGGTGGTGGGGGGGGGGGGACAACCTGCTGGAGACATAAGAAGCTTTACATAAAATTATTAAATATTTTTTTAAACATACATAAAAAAAAACATATCTTTCTATTTTTTTCATACTTAGGAAAATTGCTGATGGTGATAAAAAAAAGATAATTTGTGATATTTTAACAGTCCAAATGTCTGGGCAAAAAAACAAAACAAAACAGAAAAACAACTTATCAAGCATTTCCCCCACCTACTTCTTAAAAAAGAAACTACTCTATCATCATCCACATCTTCTTCCTTCAAAACCTTACCAACTTCTTCTTCTTCGTTCTCATTGTTATGTTGGAGCGTTTAGATGGCTAGACCAATACATGAGATGAACTGTGCAGTGGTTTCCAAATCAGGGAGCTCTCTATATAGTTTTCTTTCTATTGGGGTGTTTGGGGCCAGTGTCCTATACGGGCCTCTTGGTAAAGAGAGCAGTTTTGGAGGACGTGGTCAGCATTCTGTGGTGATACTCCGTTGGGGTAGATTTCACTGGTTCCAATTTTGAGCTTCTGGTACATGTGTTGTCGCATTCTTTTGTGTCCGGTTCTGAGTGAAAGATTTGATGCTGATATTGTCAGGATAGCTTATAGTAAGCGTTACCTTTCTTGTGATTTGGATTAGAGCTCGTCCATTTCTCATTTGTTTTATTTACAATTAATTTCTTCAATTCTTCTGGACAGAGTGCAGAGTTACCAACTAAATGTTTTGTTTCTTTCCTGCTTCAAGCTTACACAAAACATAAGCTCTACTTTTCACACTTTTGACACCATCCATTCTGATTATGATACTTCCATTACTACTGTCACTGCAGGCACTATTACTAACCATCCTTTCATGTGTCATATCTGTTTCCTCCATTATTGGTGATGAAGTGGCAAGCATATATCTTCAACACTTTTTCTTTCTGTTGGCTTGCTTTCGAGGAGCAGCTTTAGGATAGCCCACAAATATATCTGGTGACCTTAACATCTTTTACTCCAAGGAGCAAAAATGTTTTACATGTTTCTGATGTTCCTTCAGGGTTGAAGACAATTACTTCCTAGTCCAAACCTCCCGCAGGACAACAGGGGATGGGAGCGGGCAGGGTTTGAACCCTGGACCATAGATAAATCTGAACGACAGTCCAGCGCGCAAACCGCATGACCAGGCAGCAACATTGAATAGTTATAATAGTCTCACTTTTATATTAAAGCTTACATAAAGAATCACAAAAAAGTGTGTGTGTGGGGGGGGGGTTGAATAGTATCTTTATTCATAATGTGGAAGGTGAGGGGGGATTGAATGGCATGCCATTACGGAAAATGTATAAAATATTACGGATTCATGGTAAGAATTTTTTAAAATTCCAACTTGATTGCACAATAAGACTAATAGTCTTTCATACACACACACACACACTATTGGTTATACTTCATATATAAAGCTTACATAACTTGACAAGTCACCCAGATACAGTCGCTATCTTTAGATGTATACATTTAGATAAAGATATTAATGAAGAGTTCAAAGGTGATACAATACTTTAATTACAAAAAAAAAAATTTTTAAATTAAGGGGTAGGTGTTAAAAATGTTCCAGTAAACAAGAATCGCAAGATTTGTCCAAACATGAAGAAAAAGTTAGTGACCCTGTCTCATATCCTTGCGGCTTGGCTTGAAAGAAACATACAGTTCATAGCTTTCGGCAGTATAAGACAGATAAAAAGAAAGTACCTCTTTCAGACCTTGCGATCTATTGGGCAGTTGATGTAAATGAGGCCATCTGTTTCTATGGCCAACTGTTAATGAAGGTGTTATGTGGCCAGCACAATGACCAAGTGATTTTACTTTCCCCAACCATTGTTACTTCTAGAAATTCAAATTCCCTGTCTTCACTGAAATTTGAACCTGAGATCTCTCAGTGCAGAAGCCTAGGGCTTTACCACTCAGCCACCAACACCACCCCCCACATGACATATAGTATATGGCAATTCTAAATACTTGTAATCCTGCAAGTTATCTGTCCTTGCATATTTAACTTTTCCTGCGTTTTAAGTGTTAAGTGATGAATGGCCAAGTTATATACATTATTGACTGTCCTCATGATGGACCTGAGATTAAATCTTGGCCATTCTTTCCTGTGGGATTTTTTTGGCTAAAATATGATAATCATTCAGAAAGACACAGAGATAAAGGCACATTTTTTATTCTATAAACTAGGACTAATTCATACAAAAAAATTCTTCCTCACTAATGTGGTTAGAGCATGAAATCATCCAGGAAACTCAGTGGCTTAGCAGAGTTAAACTCTTTAATTAACAAGCACGACTGAAATATCTTCTTTTTTGATGGAACGTCTGTAATTTTTAAGATAAGAAAATTAATTTTGATTTTTTTCTAAGAAAAATTATGTGTTTATCTTAAATTTTTAAATAAATTCTACTCAGTTTTGAACTTGGCATTTAATGCAACTACACAACACACATGTCTGTGAGTTGAACATCTTTTTCATATCTACCCTATAACCCCTGTGTCACTTCTTATTCTCCAGGTCCAGTGTTTTTTGTGTAATGAATCCCTCAGCTTCATCTGCCTCCGTGCCCAAGAGGAATGACCGAGGTCCTCACACGAGTCCTATCATTTGGCCTCAACTTGTTGGCAAGGTAACGACCAAAGATTTACTATCTATTCAAAGATGGATCTAGAATTTTGAAAAGGGTGGGGGGATTTCTGATACCTTCCCCACCAAACACCTGGATCCTCCTTTGCCCCACCAAACACCTGGATCCTCCCTTGCCCCACCAAACATCTGGGTTCTCCCTTGCCCCACCTGATAATAAATCTTTCACCTATCCTTTAGTCTTTTGGACCAGGTTTTGTCGACTGTCTTTCTCCATTCCTGTCTTTTGCCTTGGACAGAACCTCTTTTGATGGCAGACCCATCCATTCTAATATGCTGTCTTCCCATCGCTTTCTTTGTCTGCCTCTTCTTCTTTTTCCTGGTAACATTTCCCGGAAAGAAGGTCTTTGTGAGCCCTGAAGACCTTGTAATATGGCCATAGATCTTTTAATTTGGGTAATTTGCGTTTTTCTGACAGTAGAACTAGTTATCAGGTCATCGTGGGGTCCAATCGCTGTAATAGCTTTGTCTCATTTTTATTTGTGATGCAGTTTTTAAATGTGATTGGACACTATTATTAAGTCTTTCATCCTGTCCTTTTTCCCATTCCTTTTTCATCCATCGTTAGGCTACGCCTCATGAATTAGTGGTCAATTGTTTTATTCCTTCGATGGTTCTCTTTAAATTAAACTTTTTTTTTTTTGTATTTCAGAAATTTGAAGAAGCATCTGAAGCAATCAAGAGCAATAATCCATCAATTTCTGTAAGAGCTTTTCATTTTTCTAGGGCAGACAACTGTAGCCTTTATATTGGCAAAAGTCTAGACCAACAAGTAGCTTATTTCATGAAGTGATTTTCAAATGCATGATTCCTCATTATTTCATCAAATGGTTTTCTTTTCTTTATTGACATAGAGTCATTCTTGTTTCTGGATGCACTTCCAATAGATAAAAACTGACAATTTAATATAATACCAGGGTACTTCAATGCTAACCTGTTCTAGAAATACGAAATAACAATTATTCTACATAATATCAATACATTTTGCTGTAGGTATCACATTAAACATTGTAATGAACATGATAGCAGAGTTATAAGCATATCCATGTTCTAGATGTGCATGTTAATTACAGAGTTTAAAAAAAAGTAAAGTTCCCATTTCAGATCTTGCGATCTATAGGGCAGATAGATAGTTAAGGTCATCTGTTTATTAGGCCAACGGTTAATGAGCAGGGTGTCGTGTGGCCAGCACAATGACCAACCGCCTTTACTTTCCCCAAGTATAGTCAAAATCCCAGTCTTCATTGAGATTTAAACCCAGGACCCCAAGTTTGGAAATCAAGCGCTGAACCACTCAGCCACTGTGCCACCAATTACAGAATTAAAGTGTAATAAATTATTAACTCTAATAATCATTTTCTTTCCTGGCTGATTCGTGCAACTCAATTCATGCTCTAATGACAGTAGGGGAAAACAACTCAGCCACTGTGCCCCCAATTACAGAATTAAAGTGTAATAAATTATTAACTCTAATAATCATTTTCTTTCCTGGCTGATTAGTGCAACTCCATTCATGCTCTAATGACAGTAGGGGAAAAAGAGCACTTATAAGAATTGGTCCTTTATGTATCTGAGTATCTTATCAGATTGTGTTTTTGTATTTCTAAATTATGGTTCAGCGTTTTATGTATCATTGCTACTTTACATTTTAGCCTTGAAGTGTCTCTAAATTTAGTGATTGTAAAATGTTTGACATGTTTCGGATGTTCCTTCAGAGTTGAAGATAGTTTACTTCCTAGTCCAAACCTCCCGCAGGACGACGGGGGATGGGGGCGGGCTTGGTTTGAACCCTCGACCGTCGATAAATTCGAACGACACTACTTATTGTTTGAATCAGACAGTGATTAGCTGTATCTCTTGTGCTCTAGTTCACTTACTCTCAATTGCAAATAATTTTTGAATGCAGAAAATCAAATCAACAGATTCATTTGAGATAGAACTTTGATAGAAATGATAAAACTGTCATGGAATCCCCATATTGATGAAACTCTAGAAAACATTAAGAAACTGGAACAGACACAAAATAGAGCAGTGAAATTCATAACAAATGAATATTCACATTTGACTAGAGTAACGCCTTTAGTAGAATCACTAAATTTAGAAAGCCTTCAGGATATAAGACTCAAAAGTAAAGTTGCAATTATACATAAAACAATGAACCATTATCTTCAAATACAAAAAAACATCTAATAAAATACTCAGAAAGACACAAAGATAAAGGCACATTCCTCATTCCATATGCTAGGACAAATTTGTACAAATGCTCTTTCTTCCCTAATGCTATTAGAGCATGGAATGGGTTGCCTTAGCCAGCCAGGAAAACCAGTGACTTGACAGAATTTAGGTCATTTGTTAATATGCATGACGTGTAGGGCGTAATCATCTTCTTTTTTGAAGTAACATCTGTATTATATAAGAAATGGAAATGGGAATAAAGAAAAAAAATCAATAATAAATAAAAAAATATGTTAGGAAAAGAAAAATCCCTGTTGCAATTGAGAAAAGTGTAAAAATCACCTAAGAAATATGCACTGACTGCTTTACCATAAAGTCTTACATTTTAAAGAGTTTATAAAGTAAAGTTTATAAAGTAGTTTCCTAATCGTAACCTATACTGTCATCATTATAAGTATAAGATCAAAATACAAAGCTCGCTTATTTCTTTAATAGTTTGATCAATTAAACTATGGTACCTTTTTCAATCTGGTGTGATAAGAAACCATTAACATTTTTTTTTGTTATTATAATAATATTTACTATATAATTAGTTGAAGAATTTTTTTTACTGACCTTTTAATGCTGTAACAGATAGGAATGAATCCTGATGTTAAACTTTTCTTCCTGTTGATGATAATAATAATAATAATAATAATAAGCTTGTCTTTTGAGTCTGAAGTCCAATGAAAATTGCAATATGTCACTGGGTTACACTGTGCAGACATAACCATTTTTGTGTCTTTTTGCCCTCAATTCCTGTCCTTGGCAGTAGATTTCCTTTTGGTCTCAGATGTGTGTCCTGCTGCCTTTGTACAATATCCCCAGCTGTATCTTTCAGAAGCGGCCTGTTGCTGGCTGATATTAACTTGACATATAGTGATAAGCAGGGCTTTCAAAAATGGATCAGTCGTGTGAAGGGGCAATCCTTATTCTTGTTGGTTTTTGTCTTCTTCTTCTTCATCGTTCTCATTGTTATGTTGGAGTGTTCATATGACTAGACCAATACATGAGATGAACTGCGCAGTGGTTTCCAAATCAGGGAGCTCTCCTTGGTTTTGATTTCACTAGTCTCTGAGACTAACATGTGATCATTGTCGTGCGCATCTTGCTTGGTATTTTCTTTTGAGCACCATAAGGTTTCGAGAGTTTCTGTTCCTAAGGGTGCGCCTTGTTGTCATTACGTTTTTTTGGCCTTTGTTGGGGTTGTGCTGACTTAGCTGAGTTGCGTTCTTTGGTGTTTTCTTCCCCAGTATTGGGGAGGCAGGCTTGGGACTCTGTTGGAGTCAAGCCTGATAGTGATTGTATGGTCTGGTTGTTGCCTCCATGGTTTAGGTTGTGGGCTTCTCCGGGCCCTGATCAATGGTGCTATTGAGAATTAAGGTGTAAGGAGTAATATGTTTGAATTATATTTGCCTTGTAAATGCTACTAGATCTATTATTCATTTATCATTATATCATAACATTTCATTTGCTTATTAAATTTATAAACTTACGATTTTGTTGTTAACTAATACAAGTTAACTGATCGTTATCGTTGAACAATTGTTGTATTCACTAAATGTTAAATTGAAAACGTGTATTCAGTGTTAACCAGTCACTGCTGCGATGCCAATATTATTTGCTTGGGTTTACACTGTCGAGGTGGGGAACCTGGGAGTTCGAGGAACTTATGTCTACCCCGAAGTCAACGAGCTGAAATCCGAAAAACCCACCCTGACAATCATTGAAAAGTAACACACCATTTAGATGACAAAGACAAATTTTACTTTTTTTTGTTTTTGTTTTATAAGATTCATAAGTTCTTTCATAAATGATGACAGGCAATGGGGTAGCTTGGAAGTAGTCATCAATAGGGGTCGGGGGGGCATGACCTCTTTAGGGGTCACTGCATTTTGAAAATTCAACATCATGGCATGAGATAATGGTGTAATATTTAAGATTTAATGTAAAAAAAAATAATTTTATTTGGGGGCTCGGGGAGATTTTCTAATTCTCCCTCCCCATCCCACCACCATAGCTACGCCACTGATGACAAAGTATGACGGTGGACAGGTTTTGAACTTAAGACCATTGCAACGACAGTGCCATGTGCATACCACATGACCAGACAGCCATCCTTGATAGGAGGTAGTGGGAATTCAGACATGGAGACAAAACAATAAGTCGCAGCTTTTCATGGACATGTTACACATTTTTTACATGACTATTTGATGTAATAATTCTGTTCTGTTAAACACATTCAGTTTTATCCGAAATTTTTTTTTTTAATTCCCAGATTCAATGTGTTACCAAGGATACCATACTAACCATGGACTACAGACTGGACAGAGTCAGAATCTATGTAGATGATGAAGGTATCGTGGCCAGGGCACCAAAGATGGGCTGAACGCGCTAGGAACAAAGTAAAACAAAAAAAAACAAAAAAAAAACTACTCCAGGCCTAAATGAGGAATTAAAAATTTAGTCTCAAAAGCTAGGAATGTGTTTGTTTTTCTTATATACCTTCATCTATCCCTTGGTCTGTTGGGGCACCACACAAGATCTGTTGACTGTCTTTCTCCCTTACTCCCTATCTTTTGCCTTGGATAGAATTTCTTTCAATGACAGGCCTGTCCATTTTTTATGTTGTCATCCATCACTTTTTCCTGCCACTTTTCCCTAAAGGAAAATCTTTGCAAGCCCTGAGGACTATGTGATATGGTCATAGAGTTTAAGCTTGTATTTTTTGACTGTAGTTAGCAGGTCTCATGGGGTCTAATTGCTGTAGTAATCCTCTTTGCAAGCCCTGAGGACCATGTGATATGGTCATAGAGTTTAAGCTTGTATTTTTTTACCGTAGTTAGCAGGTCTCATTGCTGTAGTAATCCATGTGGCGGAAATGTTCTCACTAACAGGAGAAGGGGCAAAGGCGAGTAACTGGCGCCTTAACCAGTAAGCTTCGGACAGGCTCGTTAGCCATGGCTGGCTACCCACCTAGGAGAAGGAAAACTCTTAATTCAAACCTCTGTTGCCTTGCAGCTATACCCAGACACGAGAAAGGCTTCGGGAGTTAACCCCGAGGGGAAATCAGGAGTTAGCGACCCTAAGGCAATTTGCAGCACCCATTGCTACACCCTGGCAGAACTTGCGACGCCGCTGACCCCAAACTGTATCAGCACTGCCATTCCTTTGGATACATCAGCTGCGTGGAGAGGGGGGGGGGAACTGAGGTGTAGACGACATCGTTCCGTCCAAAGCTAATGCCCAGGCATTCGCGACTGAAGGAAGTCATAGATACCTTAGATGCATAGAGCAATACCTTAGCGAGGCATAGAGCGAACTTATGAGAACAAATGCTTTGTGCACCATGAACTTGTGTGGTGATAGTCCTGCTTCTCCAGATTTGTGTTTAGCTTTTCAAAAGCTTACCAATTGCTAACTTAAACATAGGAGAGCGCTCTTCGTTTCTTCATTACTACAGTACTGTGTGTTTAGAAAGATGCATCGAACTACAAGTATGCCTAACAGCAATATGCTACAAACACATCTAATATAATTACATAATACCTACATAATAAATGTTCTATAATTAAAGGCCATCCATGTGTCACCATTTCTTCTCTCTGACTTGTATATATTTGATTATATCTGTATTATGCAATCTTTGCCAAGCTAATGGATGTAACAGATGGGATAGCAGCATGAACATTCCTCATCAGCTTGTGAGAATGTGTAGGTGAAGACTTATAACTCAATGAGTTTCTGGTATAAAAGTTCAAACGTTTCATGCAGACACATAATGGAAAAAGTAGTTTAATAGCTTCTTCTTCCTCGTTCTCATTGTTATGTTTGAGTGTTCAGATGACTAGACCAATATACAAGATGGACTGCGCAGTGGTTTCTAAATCAGGGAGCTCTCCATATAGGACCTTGTTCTCTTTCTGTAGGGCTGTTTTGGGGCCAGTGTCTTGTTCGGGTTTCTTGATAAAGAATGCAGTTTTGCAGGGCATGGTCAGCATTCTCTGATGCTACTCCGCAAGGGCAGATTTCGTTAGTTCTAAAGTTCTAATGTTTAGCTTAAATGCTATCTCATTCTGTTTATAATAACTTGATCCGATGCCTTTATTTGGTAGACTTTTTGGTTCTTATCTTACGAATTACAAACTTTCCTTGAAAATTGAAGATAATTCACTTCCTGCGTATCCATGTGTAAACTCTTTCTCTCCTAATCGACGATACCATCGTTGATTATGACCTCATTAAATTAAATTGATGTTTAATTTTTTTAAAACTTGACTTTGAACTATATACAAAGAGCAAGCATTTCCCTTTAATTTTATACCAAATACAACATTTTCTGATAACAAACAACAAAGCTATTGAAGCCCAATCATAACAAGGTAGTGAAATAGTAATTATCAAAATGAAGAATTCCTTACAAAACGTGGAAAAATAATTACGGAGAGAAAGAGTTAATCCAAACCTGTATGTTAGAGACTTAGCTCTGTCATTGGTTTTCCTGGCTGATTCAGGCAACATGTCCCATCCCCTAATAGCACTTGTTCGAATTTGTCCTAACATATGGAATAAGAAATGTGCCTTTTATCTTTATGTCTTTCTGAGTATTTTAATTATTAGGTGTTTTTGTATTTGTAAGGTTCAGTGTTTTATGTATTATTTATTGTTATTTTACTTATGTACTATTGTGATGGCCTTCTTCAGACTGTCTTGAGGTCAACTCTAGATGACTGTTGAATTTCAACCAATTATTCTGTAAGCGTTTGAGTTTTATTGTTCGGGTGTATTCAATGTAGTTGATCAACAATACAGAATAAACAAACCATCTATTTAACGAGTGAAGAGATGTGGTCAACACTGATGAACAATTCATAACATATTTATTCCAAGAAAAGGCCACAGTATAAGTCTCTGTCAAAATAAACACGTCTTTACCCTAGAGAATTCTATCGCTAATTAATTTCCCAGCCTCTAACCCAAAATATCCCAAGCGTCACTAGTCCCGTTCAATAGACGTCTCCTATGATGCGTCTCTAACTAACTAATAATATAAATTTGGTGCCTAACACTATTCTGTCCTGTGATGTCTCTAAATTTAGTGATTTTACTAATGGTGATGCTCTATCCAAATGTGAATAATCGCTAAAAAAGCTTACAGACTCTAGTATTTCTAGTATTTTTTACCAAGCTTATATCAAGTCACTTCGTCCCTCTGTCTGTCTGGTACAAATCTTGTACACATTATTTCTCCCACTTCCCATTCTCGGAGCAAGTTGAACTTCGCACAATTATTCATTATCGATGACAATGCATGAATCAATTCAAAAATTAAAAGCAATTAGTTATTTAATTAGACGTAGCCTAATTAATTAAATATATATATATATATATATATATATATATATACTAGACATATGTTACCCGCGACCCGCGGGTCTTTATTTGCGCATTACTGTCGATATAGTCACTGAGAGTGTTTTGTAAACAATTAAACGAAATAATAATGTAATAAGTAAAGCGAATGTGTCAATGTAAAAATAGTGTGAATGAAACTATCAAATCAAAATAGCTAATAGGCTTAATTAAATCCATTTTTTTTTCAAATTAAAACATTTGCTTGTAGGCCTACATATATTTGATTAAAATTTGAGATGAATAGACTAAATTTTATATGTTCATGTGAATAAAGTATAAAGTAGATCTTGAGGTAGACGTAGATCTAAATCTACACTAATCTAGAGTTCTGTGCTGCGCATGCGTGAACTTTTTTTCATGAATGAATATAGGCCTATCTCAACACGGCTACGCAGCTTTAGCGAACAGCGAACGAATGTATTAAAAATGCTTCAGAAAAACAAATTTGAATGTTAATTTGATTAAAATATCAAATGAATGGACAATAATTAGTATGTTTATGTGTTAAATCATAAAACTATTTTTGCGAAAAGAAGTTTTATCATCTTAGAGTTCAGTAAGAGTTTTAGACCTAGGCCTAGGAATAGACTCAGACCTCAGAAGAGAGATGTGTTAATGTGTAACCATTTGGTAATGTCTAATGAAAGAATGTTCGCCAGGAAATCTGTAGATATCAGGAACTAATTTATGTAAAAAATGCTTTTGAATAATCTAGTGGATTGGATTTATATGTATGTTAAACTTAGCTAATGACTATGCATGACTAAATGCATGACGCGTAGGACGTAATCATCTTCTTTTTTGAAGTAACGTCTGTATTATATAAGATAAGATAAGATAAGATCCTTTCACGTTATTTCTCTTTCGCTACGAAAATAAAATTAGGTTTGCGAAAATGGGTTTACCCGAAGTCGATACATTCTTATCTATTAAAAACGAAAAGAGCGATAGCTTTGTTAAATGAATGGGATTATAAAGTAACAATAAAACGAAATAATTTTTAGTACGCGATTCATGAATGAATATAGATCTAGGCCTTTAACTCGGCTTCGCAGCTTTCGTAAACGAATGTAGCTTTAGAAAACCAAATTTGAATGTTTATTTGATCAAAATATGAAATGAATGGACTTTAATTAATATGTTTATGTGTTAAAGTATAAAACTATCTGTGCGAAGAGAAGTTTTATCATCTTAGAGTTGAATTAGAGTTTTAGATCTAGGGATGGGATTATAAAGTAAACAATTAAACGAATTAATTTTTAGTACGCGATTCATTACGGAATTGTCTAATGAAAGAATGTTCGTCAGGAAATCTGTAATCACAGATATAAGGAACTAATTAATGTAAAAAATGCTTTTGAAACACAAAATTGAAGGTTAATTTTATTATATAATGAAATCAATGGATCTTCTTTTGTATTTTCATGTGTCAAAGTAAAAAACTATCTGCGCAAAGTGTATTTCTTAAAATTAGATCTAGGTCTAAATCCTTTCTATCTTTTCTCATGTCAACATTGTAGACATGACCTAGATCCATAAAATACTATAGCTGTAATAGAGTCGGACAACTTTATTTTTTTTTAGGGTCTTAAGTTTGTTTTAGGGCTACAAAACATACACTACGGTCTAAGTTGGTACCCAAGGAACATTCCTGCCTAGTTTTATCAAGATTGGTCAAGCGGTTTTGATGTCTATAAGTAACATACATACATACATACATACCCCTCACATTCTACTTTATAATATAGATATATTTTGCTTCTGCGGTTGAAAAAGAGTCAAAGCATAAAAACTCTAAAGGGGATTAAACGTGACCTCCGTGAGCCCATATCGAAGGTGCCGGTTTAAACAACATTATTACCGCCCTTAACAGTTCTTTAATTTTTAACAATAAAAAAAATCTGACACCGGACATTCCTTCAAATGAACACATTCATAGTGATTCAAACTTAGTAAAGTAGAACCAGGTGACCGAGTCTCTCTAGGTGGAATAATTTCTTAAGGAAGGATATATACCCGAAGTCATTTAGGAAATATTTTTCTAATCACGAAAATGAACGATCGTGTCAATACTACCAATTTGAAGAGTTGCTTGTGTGTTTTGTTACTTCTCAATGTAATTGTACAAGGCGATTAGAATATAAGTCTCTTAATACCCCCAACAGTCTAGACAAACCACAGCTCACGTCGTGTCGTTTTACATTGTATCTTTTGTGTACAACTATTGATATATATTATTACTGCATCAGTGGATTAAAGACTTTCTGATAGGGAGAGAACAAACTGTAATAATAAATGGCTCTAAATCAACACCGATAACAGTAAACTCAGGTGTACCTCAAGGAACAGTCTTGGGTCCACTACTATTTTTAATTTACATAAATGATTTACCAAATTGCATTACTTCAGGAACAAAAGTCAGATTATTTGCAGACGATTGCATAATATATAGAACAATAAAAACAACACAAGACACAGATATTTTACAAAGAGAATTAGATGAATTACAGAAATGGGAATCAAATTGGAGCATGTCTTTCCACCCAGAAAAATGTCAGTTGTTAAGAGTAACAAAAAAAAACTAAAACAAATTAATTCCACTTATCTTATTCATGGCAAACCAGTAACACAGACTAAAAACGCAAAATACCTAGGTGTTATAATAAATGAAAAACTGTCATGGAATCCACATATTGATGAAACTACAAAAAAATCAAACAAAGCATTAGGATTTATTAAAAGAAATTTCTATAAATCAAATAAGAAAATAAAACTAAAATGTTATTTAACCTTGGTTAGGCCAATAATAGAATATGCATCCTCTGTTTGGGACCCCTCAACTCAAGAAAACATTAAGAAACTAGAACAGACACAAAATAGAGCAGTGCGATTCATAACAAACGAATACTCACATTTGACTAGAGTAACACCTTTAGTAAAATCACTAAATTTAGAAAGCCTTCAGGACAGAAGGCTCAAAAGTAAAGTAGCAATAATACATAAAACACTGAACCATAATCTTCAAATACAAAAACAAAATTTAATAAAATACTCTGAAAGACACAAAGATAAAGGCACATTCCTCGTCCCATATGCTAGGACAAATTTGTACAAATACTCCTTCTTCCCTAGTGCTATTAGAGCATGGAATGGGTTGCCTGAGCTAGCCAGGAAAACCAGTGACTTGGCAGAATTTAAGTCATTGGTTAATATGCATGACTAAATGCATGACGCGTAGGACGTAATCATCTTCTTTTTTGAAGTAACGTCTGTATTATATAAGATAAGATAAGATATTATTGGCTTGGAAGAAAGTCTTTGCAGCGTATCTTCTCAAATGTTAATGTTCAGACATTTAATACTGTAATTAGTATATTCATTATGGCTTTAGTACGAAACATCAAGTGATGCAAAATATCTTCGTTATTGGGTAAAAATGCACTTTGTAACAAAGTATTTTTTCCTAAGAAACTTAAAAACATTGCGGTAGTATTCTAAAGAAGCGTTATTGTGGGGCGTCTCTGTTACGTCAAAATGAATTACGCACACCAAGAGTTGCGATAACATGGAAGCCAAAACGAGGAAAGCGCAAACAGGGACGTCCTTGTATTACTTGGCGACACACCTTCATGGAGGACCTCAGAACAGTGGACACCAGGTGGGAGGAGGCTTCAGACATTGCCAGTGACAGATCTTTATGGAGACAGCTCGCCGCCCAATGCGCCGAACGGCGCGGGAGGACCTAAGTCTAAGTAAGTCTGCTACGGCGATCACTTTTCAGCTCACTAAAAAAAAAAAAAAAGATTGCCTTTGGCACCCTGCCCAGCGTGACTGTCGGAAATATAAGTTCGTACCGGCATTCGCAAGAACATCGCTTTTAGTATTGCAGTCTCGCCACCGTATATCCACGATGGTGTGTATATGCAAACATCTTTGTTGAAAGCGTTCAAGAAGTTTTAGTTGCTTCCTCTAAAGTACCCATGTCACAGATCCACTTTGAGGGGGTGTGAGAACCACTGCTTGGTAGACACTGATTTTTGTAGGCAGGCGGGGTGATTTATTTCGCCACACTACTGCTTGGAGGCGGCCTAAAGCACTACTGACCCTGACCAGACGCTTATCAACCTCCCTTAAAAGCAATGCGTCATTTTATAATATATGCTTACAAGAATTGCTCGCTTAAGAGTATAGGATATAGCTCATTACTTCTTTAGGCCTACAGGTAAAAATTTTGAGTCATTAAAATAACTTAGGCCTACGTGATTGATTCAAAATAATGGATTCGATTTCACTTAATATAAGCAAGTTTTTTTTTAAAGGTATTTCTTATATTTAACTTTTTTTTTCCACACAAACTCTTTAAGGATCTTTTTGTTGTTGTTTTTTAATTTAAAGTTGGGCGGGGTGGTGGTGGTGTTAAATTGTCAGGGAATAAAAGTCAAACGGACACAATGTCGCTACCTTGTCTTTGCTGTAGGCGTAGCGGCGTGGGTACGTCCGTGTGTTGTAGGTACCTCTTCTGGTATGGCTATAATGCTCCTCTTAGCGATATACTTTATCAGACGCACTAGATTTGCAAGTGCGCAACATTACTAATATACTAAGGTCTCCAATGACAACATTTATAATTACTGATGAACACACTGGTAGCAGACTCAACGTTTATTATATATATAGGATAAATTACAGAAAATACTGGCGACTTCAGCCGTCACAAAATATACACCAATAAATACTGGCTGTCCATGCCATGTGGAATAAGTAATCACATCAATGAAATGTTCAAAATATAAATCCAAAGAAAACTCTCAAGTTAACATTAAATCAAATTCATTAAGGTACATATTACAGACAGAGAAAATCGTACATCCACTCTCTGCTGGAGTTCTTCACTAACTAACTTTGACCCTTATTTCAGAGTCCTTTAATTTATTCACATAACCTCGTGCTTGCCCGCACGGAATGTTACAATAGGTGACTGAGTGTCACTTCATGTCACAGAGGTTCTAAAACTGGACTGTGACATACGCCCCACACTCCAAAAAGATTTTTGACCAAAAATCTTTGACAAATATATTTTGCATTAATATCACTGTACAAATATATATGAGCTTAGTCCATTATTCTATCAAGTGCTGTAAGTTCACTCCAATTGCTCATATCATCTTATATAATCTTAGTAATTATGTATAAAATCATATAAATTACTGAGTCCAAAAAAAAAATCATTTATATACTTATACTTGATTCACTGAGAGCAAAATCACTGAAATATCACACTAATTGTAATGAAAAGTACCTCCATCAAGTGTTAACAAACTTTATGCATACATTTGTACTGAAAAAAATTTGTACAAACAATCACATGCTACTCAATATAAAAAAGGAAAAAATATACAAGTTATTCCACATCCAATATTTTACTATAATTGTAGATGCACAACATTATCAATGTGTATCATTTGACACACTGAGTACATTTACTCAAAATGATTACAGAAAAAAATTTCATATTTATTTACAACTGTGATGTGCTGTGTCAAAATATTATTCTAAGTTTTGCCATCATCAAGAAAAATAAGATAAAAAAAATTTTCAGATACATGTCAATCCAGTTCAAGGTTGACCTTGCATAAGACTATTATAAATAGTCTGAGTGTAGTATTGAAGTACAATAGTAAACAAATTTCCATGTTTATAAACATTCATTGTAGTATTCAGGTGTGTAAAAAATTTTAGACAATATTTACATCTGTGAGTTGTTATGAAAAAAAATATAGGTCAACAGTTCAAGTAGTTCACTGTTGTTTACATCTCATTGTTTACATTGCTGTGCACAATCAGTAATGAAATACAATATATACACACAAAATAAACACATCTGGCATTTGTCATATTACAAGTTGACAATAAAATACAATGAGTAGAAAATAGATGATCTGTTATTGATCATAAGCATAAATGTCATCATGACCCAAAAGAAAAGTGTAACACTAAAGTGTCATAACTTATTTTAAAAATGTGTAGAATGTTAATTTAACTTAGTTGACTACTACTACTTGTTTCTAAGTGTTTTGTACTGCTTATTTACTCTATCAGAATGTCCTGGCTAATGTGTTTAATGTCATTATTTTCACTTGTTTCATTTTCATGTATTATGTATCTGGATAAAAAGTCAGCTATTACATTTTCATGTCCTGGAATGCTTTCTAAATCAAATTTGTAATCTGAGAGAATGAGTGTCCATCTGTTTATCCTGTCATTTTTTAGATCTTTTCTTTTTAGTGCCAGTAATGGTTTATGATCACACTTGATGCTAAAAAATCTACCTAACAAGTAATTCTTGAGTTTTACAACTGACCATACAATGGCTAATAATTCTTTCTCAATCACTGAGTATTTTCTTTCTGTTTCAGACAGTGTTCTACTGATGTGTACTATTGGCTTAAGAAATGACTCTCTTTGCTGTAGTAAGCATGCCCCAATACCAGTGTTGGAGGCATCAGTGTATAGTGATAGTGTTGATGTTGGGTCAATACTGGCTAGTTCTAGCTTCTCATTAAATTTATCTTTTAAGTTGCTTAATGCTAATCTACTTTTTTCATCTATACAAATTGTGTTTCCATGCTTCTTTTTAGTAAATTCAACAAGGGGCTCAATTATCTGTGCATAATTTGGAATAAACTTTCTATAAAAGTTGCAAAGTCCTAATAATGATCTCATGTCTTTCTTAGTCCTAGGTTCTTTTATGTTTTTAATCTTTGTTAGGTTTGTTTCAGTGGGTGTAATTTTGTCATTGGTAATGCAATATCCTAAGAATTGGATTTCAGGCTTGGCTAGGTTTAATTTCTTGGGGGCTAATGTCATGTTGTGTGTTCTTAGTCTTGAAAATATTTGCTCTAGTACATGAATGTGTTCCTGTTGTGAGTTGGTGAAAACACAAATGTCATCTACATAAGACAATACATTATTTATGCCTTCTAATAATTTTGACATGCATTTCTGAAATGTGGCTGTACTATTTATTAAGCCGAATGGCATGACATTCCAGACATAGATACCTTCTAGGCCTGGCATAGTGCATTTGAATGCTGTATATTCCTTAGAGTCAGGGTCCATTTTAATCTGCCAGAAGCCTCTGTTTAAGTCCATTGTTGTGAATAGGGATGATTTGCTTAAAGTTGTAATTATGCTGTCAGTGTCTGGTAGGGGTTCTGGGTCTATGACTGTGCATTTATTTATTTCTCTAAAGACACAGCAGATTCTTACTCCACTGTCTTTCTTTTTTATAATGACCATGGGTGATGCATATTTACATGTTTCTGATCTTTCTATCTTCCCATCTTTAATTAAGTTGGTCATTTCTGTTCTAACTAAGTCCTCATATGCTTTGGGGATACTATAGGCTTTTGTCTTAGTTGGTAGTGCTTTGTTGAGTTTTATTGTGTGTTCTATCAGATTGGTACATCCTAGCTTTTGTGTAATTACATCACTATATTTAACTGTCAAGTTCTGTAACATATCATTTTCAATGTTTGGACTACTGTTGTGTGTGGTGTTTATGGTGCTTACTATATGTTCTTGTATGTTGTGTTTGGTTTCTAGATCAGGTTCAATTATGTCTGTGTCAGTTATTTGTCTCTTATCCAATTTTACAAGTTTGTCAATATTGAGTTTGCATTCTCTACCATCTTTATCAATGATGTACACTTTGTTATTAATTCTCTCTATAACTTTAAATGGTCCCTCATTCTTATCTTTACAGTGTTTGTTTTCTATCTTAACAAAAACTTGGTCACCTACATTTAGTGTTCTTAGTTTTCTATTTCTGTTTTTTATTTTCCTATGCCTTTCTAGATTTTTGTCCATGTTTATCTCTGCTAGTTTTATTCCTTGTCTAAGCTGTTGTTTGGTCTGAATTATCCAAGGATGGTACTGTTCTATGTTTTCTAAGTCTAACATGTTGTCAGCCCATAACTCTAACGGTCCTTTGGGTTTTCTGTTAAATACAAGCTCATAGGGGCTGAATTTGGTGGTTTCATGGATGCTAGTGTTGTAGGCAAATATAGCATAACTAAGAGTCTGGTCCCAGGTGCTCATTGAGTCTCTTTCTAGCTTATATATCATCTGTTTTACAGTTCTATTCCATTTTTCTATGACTCCATTTCCCTGTGGTGAGTAGATAGTGCTATGGACTAGGCGGATGTTAGTCATTTCTGCAAATGCTTGGTTAAGGTGGGACTTAAAGTTTGATGCATTGTCTGACAGTAACTTATTAGGGAATCCAAATTTTAGAAAAAGTGTTTTTAAACAATTACATATGTCAATAGCCTTTATATCTTTTAGAGGAAATGCCTCTGCCCATCTAGTGGACATGTCAATGATACCCAAAATATATTTATTCCCTTTACTGCTGGTTGTTAGGGGTCCCATTATGTCCATGGCAATTTTGTCCCAGAAATAGTGAGATTTATCTGATTTCTCTAATGGGGCTCTAGTTACTGTTTTTTGTTTGGCACATTCTGTGCAACTGTTTACATAGTTCTTAATGTCCTTTCCCATCTTTGGCCAGAAGAATTTGTTGGCTATCTTAGCATATACTTTCTTTTTTCCTAAGTGTCCTGCTGTGGGGTCATCATGTGCCATATTTAATATTTTAGCTCTTAAAGTTTTAGGGATCAGGATTTGAAGTCTAGTACAGTTTTCTTTCCTGTTATATCTAATGGCTAAGTTGTTAATTTCTATGTGGTGGTTATTTAAATTTATCTTGTTATAATCTTTGCTTAAGAGGTCTTGTATTGTGGTGTCATTTTTCTGCATAGCTATTAGTTCCTGCCTAGTTATGCCTATTTCATTGAGTAATACAGTGGGGCATTCTATTTCTGGTGTTATTTTTTTTTGTGATCTGGTTTGAGCTAATAGTGCCTCATGTTTAAATAGGGAATATTTTTGTCTATCTTCCGCCCATTGCATAACTTCTTCTAGTGTTGGATCTTTTACACCATCTACATTGCCTATTATTAGATCTTGTGCTGGGGTGTCCATGACTATGGCTTCTAGTTCTCCTGTAATCCAGGGTGATTCTATTAGGACTTTAGCGGTCTTGCAAATATCGAATTTTTGTATATTTGCATAGGTCACTTTTACTGTATCTTCTAGATACTGTCCTGGTTCGACTAAAGAGGCTTTAACTATTATTGCCGTGGCTCCACTGTCGCGAATTGATCCTACTTCTTTAGAATTAACATAGGATGGAAAGACTTTTATTTTGGACTTATTTGCTTGCATGTAGGCTACATTTTCCTCTCTATGGGTGTTGGTGTTATTGCCACTGTTGTTTCTATTGTTTCCTCTATTGTAGTTGTTTGGGTGGTTGTTTGTGTGGTTGTTTGTGTGGTAGTTATATTGGTCCCTTCTAGATTGCCTGTTTCTGTTATAGCTATTGTGTTGGTAACTGTTTGCAAAACTTCTTCTTTCATTGGGACTTGCACTCTGGTGTAGTCTATGTGGTCTATTATTGTAGTTATTGTTGTTTTGTTTGTAGCTGTTTGGGTTGTAGAAACTAGTGTAGCTTCTGTATCTGTAATTGTTATTGTAGTTTATAGGAGCTTTGCATTGGTTTTTTACATGACCTTTTCTCCCACAATTGAAACAAGTCTTGGTGTTGGACCATTTGAATTTGTCATTGTTGTTGAATGTTGTTGCTGTGGCTACTAGTTGGTGTAGGTCTCTTTTGTCAATCGTGTGTCCAGGGTGACTGTCTTTAAATAGATTTAGATTCGTTATCAGTTCAGTCTCTGTCTTGATCTTTTTTTCTTTGAGGAAAGTAAATACTAAGTCTGTCACGTTGTTGAGGACATTGTCAATAAGTAGCATGTCTAGGATTTGTGTCGGGTCTTTGATGTCACATTTTGCTAGCTCTAACCATTTTATCATGTTAGTCCTCATGTCGAATATTATCCTGTTGAAGTCCCCATCTTTTTTCAATTTAGTGTCCCTGAACAGCTTACGATAGAAATCTGAGTTTTTTCCAAAGTGTTCTAATAATCTAGTCTTTACTGCTGCATAGTCTTTCTTTTGGTCTACAGTTAAAGTGGAAATGATGTTGAGGGGTTCTCCGGACAAATTTGCTAGTAGGTGTTTGGCCATGTCCTCATTGTTAAGACTATAGGTTGAGGCTATATGCTCAAATTGGACTAAATAGTTTTCAAGTGTTTCATCTTTTGCATTATATTTGTGGAATTTGGAGATGAATGGCTTTGTTGTAGACAGTTGGGTATTAATGTTGGAATTTGTTTTGGCAGCTTCTAGTTTAGCTAACTCTACTTTGTCCTGGCTTTCTCTTTGTTTAGTTTCTAGTTCTTTTAATGTTTTCTGATGAGCTCTTTCAGCAGCTCTTTCTTCCCTATCTTTATCCTTTTCTATTCTATCTTTTTCTTTTTCAGCTTTTTCTAATTCTTTTTTGATAAATTCCTTTTTCTCATCCCCTTCTAGTTCCATGATTTTCACTAGCTCTAAAATTTTGTCATAGGAAGACATGTTTAATGCTTTGTGTAGTTAATTAAGTGAGAAAAGAAAAATGTACTGTGTTATACTTGTCAATACAGTGTGTGTCAATTATTTAACATGTGTATATTACACAATAATATAAAAAATTCAATGAATGGTTACAATGTAATGAAAGAATGTAGATAATTGTGAAACAAATGTATAGATCTAGATCAAAATTTACTCAGTTGCTCAATTATAAACTATTCAAATTCAATAGTCATAAATTTCAACATATGTTATACATGTGTGCTGTTGTGCCAAAGTAAAATAGTAAAAAAATGTAAATTAGTAAAAGAAAGAAAAATATATGTACAGTATAAGTAAAAAGGACAAACACAGAAACAATATAGAGAACAACACAGTCTGCTTTTAAAGAAATTAATAAAAAGTAGAAATGTGACAGGAGAAATACAGATATATGGCTACAGGACTTTTAAACAAACAACAATATAGATACAGATTAAGTACACTGACAGAAATACAAACAAGACTCAACAGCTAAATAAATAATTTCCCACTATATTCTATGACCTCCGTACCAACAAGGAGAGCCTCAAACGCATTGGGCCTTATAGAGGTTAAAGAACAAATAGGATAGACCCTAATAGATCCTATTGTTATGATAGTTCATACAATAGTCCCTCTCCAGCCACCCTTAAAAGAACACTTAGAAAAATGAAATCAAAATATGGCTCCAAAATGCCAAGAGTTATCAATTACTAACTCTACTAACAATCAAGTTTAATTACTGCTACATCAAAGCAAAATCCATGTACTTTATAATCATATGCATGTATTTAATTTGTTAATAGTGACTTACAGACTCTTTTCTTGTCGACTAGTGTAGTTTAATCCTCTTATAGCTTGGGTGGTTCGCTAATAATCCATGTATAGGTAATCCAATTTAAGAATGATAATCCGTGTATAGGTAATCCAATTTAAGAATAATAATCCTTGTATACTATAAGTAATCCAATTTAAGAATACACGTTACTATGAGCATTAAAGTGGTAGAAGAAAAAATAATCCAGTTCAATGCCATAAGATGGCTCAAATGCTCAAATGCTCTGTCAAGTAATCCAAAATAATAATCCCCAATGATCAGGAAGATCACAAGTAGGTACGACCATATCAAGGTGCGAGTGTGCCAATGATGAATAGTGGCGAGCACTAGATTCTAGTGATGAAGCGGTGCATCTGTCATTAGTGTCATCAAGCGATGTCTTGAATGGTATGGCTCTTTCTTTCAGACGAAATCTGTAGCTCTACATAGGAATCGAGTCGTCTTCTGTTTTCGGTTTCACACCGGACAGGTGTCAGAGGTAGATCTAGGAACAGGGTTGGCGTTGAATGGATCTCAGGATGCAGGTGTTACTTGAATGGATCTTGTGGGCAGGCTGGATTTCGTACTTGTTTAGTTAGCCGCCATCTTGAGAAAAAAGTACCAGTCTAACGTGTAGTCTTGCGCTGTTTACTATAGAGGCGATTGAGATCCTTTTAAGACTCCTCTACTGGTCACCAAAGGCCAAATGTTGTAGGTCCATACTGTTAGTTAACAGCCATACTGGCCACCAAATGTCGCTACCTTGTCTTTGCTGTAGGCGTAGCGGCGTGGGTACGTCCGTGTGTTGTAGGTACCTCTTCTGGTATGGCTATAATGCTCCTCTTAGCGATATACTTTATCAGACGCACTAGATTTGCAAGTGCGCAACATTACTAATATACTAAGGTCTCCAATGACAACATTTATAATTACTGATGAACACACTGGTAGCAGACTCAACGTTTATTATATATATAGGATAAATTACGGAAAATACTGGCGACTTCAGCCGTCACAAAATATACACCAATAAATACTGGCTGTCCATGCCATGTGGAATAAGTAATCACATCAATGAAATGTTCAAAATATAAATCCAAAGAAAACTCTCAAGTTAACATTAAATCAAATTCATTAAGGTACATATTACAGACAGAGAAAATCGTACATCCACTCTCTGCTGGAGTTCTTCACTAACTAACTTTGACCCTTATTTCAGAGTCCTTTAATTTATTCACATAACCTCGTGCTTGCCCGCACGGAATGTTACAATAGGTGACTGAGTGTCACTTCATGTCACAGAGGTTCTAAAACTGGACTGTGACACACAAAACGAAAGCTGATGTTGTATTTGCCACTAAGTCAATCAGTTGAACACTGGTCGGACTAATAAAGATTTGGGGCGTTTCGCCTGAATTGACCTCTGAGGCCGGTACGTGACGTTTTGGCGCCGCCGTTTTGGCCCCGCCGTTTTGGCGACGGGACGTTTTGGCGCGAGCCGTTTTGGCGACGGGACGTTTTGGAGCGAGATATCATTTGACGATAATTTAACAAGCACGTAGCTTTTATAACAATGTTTATTTCACTCTACCATAATAATGTATCTATAGTATGAATTCTAACACCGTTCAGCGAATTGTTTTTTTTTTTAATTATAAAGGTTTTGCTTATTTCATGAATATAGGCCTATAATAAGTTAGATTTCTGAATGGTAATGACATGCTATATGTGAGTTCTGCTAATCACACTGGATGACATTTTTGGATTTCTTTCCAAAAGATTTTTTTATTTGACATTAGTGTAATATACGAACTAGCCAAGAGTCACACTTTAATATAACAAAAACCATGTTAACATCTAAAGCTCTATTACGCTGAATGACGACAATAACTCCACACATAGTAAAGATCAAGACACGGAATGTGGTCAGTACAAACTCTAACGTGAAAAGATATATTTTGAGAAATTGGGTAGGGGTGATTTGGGTGACACATCTCGCATTGACGCAGGTAGAGTTAAACAAATGAAGACAAGACCAGCACCGAGCACTGGTCGTTGGCGTCATGCGTCTGGCGATTAACTTCTTGGGAATGGTTATTACATGTGACACCTATCCCGGCCCCTCTCTTCTGCTCACATTTCACTCCTTGTATATACTCTTTCCTCCACCCCTCGCCTCTCTCACGCGATTTTTGTTTTTAATTTTAACGTAATATCTTAAAAAAACTTTTTTGAAAATAAAAGTGTGCCTCTTAATAAGCACACATACACAAGCCAAAATGTTTATTAAAGAAAATGGTGTGAAAAACAAACACACATTTACATTAATAGGTGAAAAATATGTCTTAACACAAACACTCATGCAAAACATAGATATGAATAATTCTTTTAAAAGAAATAATACAATAAACGTACATAATGTATTTCGCGCCAAAACGTCCCGTCGCCAAAACGGCTCGTGCCAAAACGGCGGGGCCAAAACGGCGGCGCCAAAACGTCCTGCTTCGCTCTGAGGCAATGACATCCAGAGTTTTCATGTACGACGAAGTTCCATTGTTTTATATAGCACAGAACTTACCGATGTGATTTATTTTAGTTTGCTTATTTTGATTATATATTTGAATTTATGCGTATTTTAAATGATAGCAGATTGATTATTTTAAAGAGATTTTATATGTGAATAAGAAATCGTTCAACAATTTTTTATTCACTAAAAGCCTAATTACTTTTTTTTGTGTGCTTTAAGAAAACATGTATGAAACATTGGTCTAATTATATATTAAAGAAACACTTTGCTTATTTCCCCTTTCTATTTGCAACGGAATAAATAATATTCGATTGGTGATAGGCCTACAAGACTACAAATCTGTCTTGTTGAAGTTTTGGTTAATTACTTATTTTGTTTTCATTTTACTCATTTTGTATGCTGTTGGTCGAGTCATGTGAGGTGTATGTCCTAAGATTGAACAATAACAATAATCTCTGTTATCCACGAGGAAATGGCAATAAAAAAGAACAGACTACGTTGGGCAGGTCACTTCAAAAGAATATTTGAAAACAGAGGAGAAAAAATTGTATACCGACGAAAAACCATAAGGCAGGCGACCGCAAAGGCTGACCACGAATACGATGGATTGAATGATCTGAAGGCAGATTTACAACAGCTTAGGGGTTCGGGCAAGGAGAAGAAAGGCTTAGAATGAAGGGAAGTGCCGAAGTAAGCCAGAGCCTTCCATGGGCTGTAGCGCCACTTCGATGGATGAGGAAAATTCTGCATTAAACATTAGAAAACAATAAAAATATATAAACTGAATAACTCGTCCTCTGTTTGGGAACCCTCAACTCAACATTAAGAACTAGAGCAGACACAAAATAGAGCCGTGAGATTTATACTGTTATAAACCTGGTGGTGGCACAGATGGGGGTAGTGGTGTGTGAGTAGTCAGCCGATGCAAATCGCCCCAGGCCAGCACTAGGCGAGCGGTCAACGGTGACGAGTTACGACGGTCAGCCGAGACGAGTTTTAACATGACGGTTCGGGAAGGATCGGCGTCGTGAACAGAGCTCATGAGTGTCACGTGGGATGTAGTCATCTGACCACCCAGAATGGTCGAGCGGCGTTCTGTCCGGAGGTGTCGCAGTCGAGACGGTTCAGAAAGGAGGTTCAGAGCCCGGTTCACTTCAGTCCGGTCGACTACAGCATAGTTCGGTGTGGTTCAGCGGTGTGGTTCTGTACGGAGCATTACGACGGTTCAGTGCGGAGTACTATCAAGTACTGTTGAGACGAACGGCGTCTTGATCTTGGTCTGCGATTCGAGTCCGACACTACGAGCCTAGTGTGTGAAGTCAGTCCTGAAATGTTGAACCCAGTGCAAGCCCGGAACGAGACGGAGAGGCCAGTGCAAGAGTTGATACGGCGGTACGGTGTTATCGGAGAAATATTTGTACAGTGTATGTGTTGCCAATTGTACAGTATTGGCTGTGATTTATTGGACATTAGCTGTTACGTTACTTTGGAGCTCTGAGTTGTCAAGTTCTTTAAGTTGGTGTATGGTGAAGTTTGCAGAGAGCCTGGATAGTGAGATTCGTAACAATACGAAACGAATATTCACGTTTGACTGAGTAACGCCATAAAATCACTAAATATAAAAAGTTATTTACAAATACCAAAAAAAAAAAAAAAACTAATTAAAAACTTAGAAAGACACAAAGATAGAGACTGATTTCTTTTTCCATATGCTAGGACAAACTTTTACAAATGCTCCTTCTTCCCCTAGTGCTATTAGAGCATGGAATATATGGGTTGCCTGAATCAGACAGGAAAAGTCTCAGATTAACATGTTGTAACGAACTTTGGTTAGTTCTTGCTATAGACAAATAGCTCGATATACTAATGGTATGATTCTCCAATGCTGGTCCTTAAGACGTACAAGTATTATACAATACACTCGACGAAGGAGTATAGAAATGGACCTCAATCACCAATCCTAAACAAACAACATTTAGTCACGTGATCTTATTGATAAAACAACGAAAAAAAAAACGGTCACGTGACAACCATCATGAATTAAACACGAGATCGTAAATTATATAGAAGAGATAGAGTACCACGTGGCTAAATGTTGTTTGTTTACGATTGGTGAATGAGGTCCATTAGTATTTATTTACAGCCAACAATAGGTTACACATATAATATTGAATACATAATCTTCAATAACTAAAATGTTCCCAAATTAAATACTACAGGGCGCTTAGACTAGATTCAATTAACATAGGTCATCAATGCCACAACATAGTATTACCCCAAAAAAGTCAGTTCACACACTGCGGAAATAATATCCTCTCAATACAACAGACAACAATCAACAACACCCTACCCAGACCAGGTCAGTTCTCCAACTAACTAGACCGACCGGATGGCTGCCTGGTCGTGCGGTTTACATGCTGGACTGTCGTTCGGACTTATCGATGGTCCCGGGTTCAAACCCTGCCCGCTCCCATCCCCTGCGGTAGGTTTGGACTAGGAAGTAATTATCTTCAACTTTGAAGGAACATCCGAAATAAGTAAAACATTTTACAAACAAACATTTTTACCGACCGCAGGAAACATTATTGCCCCCCCCCCCTTGAAAATCCCGTGCTAAAGCAGTTCCCCCTCACAACTAATAAAATAAACAAACACACACACAATCTCACATCTTACACACCCCCGCTCTTGACACGTGTACGACTGGGATGTAACTAGCTTCTCTTTTCAAGTCATGTCTGTAATTTATAACATCTTCAAAGGCGCTTACGAATATAATGCTGGGCTTTCCTTTTTTTTTTTTTGTTGATAGTGGCAAAAAAACAACAACAAACAAACAACAAATCTGGTCAATGGTTAAGTATCAATGCATTTAAAAAAAAAAGAGAGACCCAGGGCTGATGTAATAATAACACTAGCAGGAATACAAAAGTGTCAACCTGCTAATAAAGAAGAAAATGATAGAAGCGAAAAAGAGAGAAATAATGTCAAGAAATGTAAAAAAAAAATGCTGGCGAAGGACCTCACCATCTCAGGGAAAAAACAAATATTTGATGAGATTAAGGGAATACTGCTCAGAATGGTATCATTTTGGAACGACGTGAGATCCAGTGTTACTACAACTCCCTGAAGTAACCAACTTGGATGATTATCTTTTTCTACTTTCAAAATAGCAGCGGTGAAATTCCTTTAAAAAAAAACGGGGGTGGGGAAATCAGCCGGAGTTGGCAGTATTACTGATGAACTATATAAGACAGCATTACTGATGAACCATATAAGACAACATTACTGATGAACTATATAAGACAGCAATACTGATGAACCATATATACAGCATTACTGATGAACTATATAAGACAGCAATACTGATGAACCATATAAGACAACATTACTGATGAACTATATAAGACAGCAATACTGATGAACCATATAAGACAACATTACTGATGAACTATATAAGACAGCAATACTGATGAACCATATATACAGCATTACTGATGAACTATATAAGACAGCAATACTGATGAACCATATAAGACAACATTACTGATGAACCATATAATACAGCATTACTGATGAACCATATAAGACAACATTACTGATGAACTATATAAGACAGCATTACTGATGAACCATATAAGACAGCAATACTGATGAACCATATAAGACAACATTACTGATGAACCATATAAGACAACATTACTGATGAACCATATAAGACAACATTACTGATGAACCATATAAAACAACATTACTGATGAACTATATAAGACAACATTACTGATGAACCATATAATACAGCATTACTGATGAACCATATAAGACAACATTACTGATGAACTATATAAGACAGCATTACTGATGAACCATATAAGACAGCAATACTGATGAACCATATAAGACAACATTACTGATGAACCATATAAGACAACATTACTGATGAACCATATAAGACAACATTACTGATGAACCATATAAAACAACATTACTGATGAACTATATAAGACAACATTACTGATGAACTATATAAGACAACATTACTGATGAACCATATAAGACAACATTACTGATGAACCATATAAGACAACATTACTGATGAACTATATAAGACAACATTACTGATGAACTATATAAGACAACATTACTGATGAACCATATAAGACAACATTACTGATGAACTATATAAGACAGCAATACTGATGAACCATATATACAGCATTACTGATGAACTATATAAGACAACATTACTGATGAACTATATAAGACAGCAATACTGATGAACCATATAAGACAACATTACTGATGAACTATATAAGACAACATTACTGATGAACTATATAAGACAACATTACTGATGAACTATATAAGACAGCAATACTGATGAACCATATATACAGCATTACTGATGAACTATATAAGACAACATTACTGATGAACCATATAAGACAACATTACTGATGAACTATATAAGACAGCATTACTGATGAACCATATAAGACAACATTACTGATGAACTATATAAGACAACATTACTGATGAACCATATAAGACAACATTACTGATGAACTATATAAGAGAGCAATACTGATGAACCATATATACAGCATTACTGATGAACTATATATACAGCATTACTGATGAACCATATAAGACAGCAATACTGATGAACCATATAAGACAACATTACTGATGAACTATATAAGACAGCAATACTGATGAACCATATATACACCATTACTGATGAACTATATAAGACAGCAATACTGATGAACCATATAAGACAACATTACTGATGAACCATATAATACAGCATTACTGATGAACCATATAAGACAACATTATGGCTCCTTTTGTCTCGAAAGGCAATGGATGCGCCCAAATGAGTCACTGGTTTTGGCTTAATCTTGAGACAGGGCAGAATCTGGTGTGGCTAATTAAGCCAATTCTAGAACGGCAGACTTTGCCACAATTCGTACATGTGTATGCCTCTGATTTAGGGCTAGCAGACAGGGCAGCTTTCTTTTTATCCCTCTTGATTAAAGCCGCTTCAATTCAACATTACTGATGAACTATATAAGACAGCATTACTGATGAACTATATAAGACAGCAATACTGATGAACCATATAAGACAACATTACTGATGAACTATATAAGACAGCATTACTGATGAACTATATATACAGCATTACTGATGAACCATATAAGACAACATTACTGATGAACTATATAAGACAGCAATACTGATGAACCATATAAGACAACATTACTGATGAACTATATAAGACAGCATTACTGATGAACTATATATACAGCATTACTGATGAACCATATAAGACAACATTACTGATGAACTATATAAGACAGCAATACTGATGAACCATATAAGACAACATTACTGATGAACTATATAAGACAGCATTACTGATGAACCATATAAGACAACATTACTGATGAACTATATAAGACAGCAATACTGATGAACCATATAAGACAACATTACTGATGAACTATATAAGACAGCATTACTGATGAACTATATAAGACAGCATTACTGATGAACCATATAAGACAACATTACTGATGAACTATATAAGACAGCAATACTGATGAACCATATAAGACAATATTACTGATGAACCATATAAGACAAAATTACTGATAATCTATATAAGACAGCATTACTGATGGACCATATAAGACAGCATTACTGATGGACCATATAAGACAGCATTACTGATGAACCATAAAAGACAGCATTACTGATGAACCATATAAGACAGCATTACTGATGGACCATAAAAGACAGCATTACTGATGAACCATATAAGACAGCATTACTGATGGACCGTATAAGACAGCATTACTGATGAACTATATAAGACAGCATTACTGATGAACCATATAAGATAGCATTACTGATGGACCATATAAGACAGCATTACTGATGAACCATAAAAGACAGCATTACTGATGAACCATATAAGACAGCATTACTGATGAACCATATAAGGCTGCATTACTGATGAACCATATAAGACAGCATTACTGATCAACCATATAAGACAGCATTACTGATGAACCATATAAGACAGCATTACTGATGAACCATATAAGACAGCATTACTGATGAACCATATAAGACAGCATTACTGATGGACCATATAAGGCTGCATTACTGATGAACCATATAAGACAGCATTACTGATGAACCATATAAGACAGCATTACTGATGAACCATATAAGGCTGCAGAAACTGTGATAAACGCACTTATTAAGATTTACAACAAGATCTGGTGGTCAGGAGAATGGCCCAAGTCTTAGACCCAATCAGTTATCATCACTCTACTAAAATAAGGCTATTTGCAACACAAATCGGAAAAAAAACACACACACACAGCTGCACTATCATTCTTATAAGCCATCCCACCAAAGTCATGTTAACAATTATACTAAACCGTCTAAAACCGGTATCAGACAAAATTATAATCAGAGGAACAAGAGGACCGCAGCACATCAGAACAAATTCTAAACCTCAGGATAATCTGTGACAACTACCATCAACACCAACAGAATCTCTCTAATGTCTTATTTTAAAAGGAGGCTTTCGACACGGTCTGGCAGAAAACATGGGCCGGACAGCTGAAACTAATGAACGAAGAGGAAGAGTTACAATATTCAATAGAACACAAACGATTTTAAATTGTAGGCCTAGTTATTGTGGTCAAGAACACAAACTAGGTCAGTGTTCAGTATATGATGAAATGTGTCATAGGAGAAGTATTTTTTGGTTGGTGTGTAAAGTAGTCAAGTCAGATGGTCAGTCTGATTCCATTAAGAAAATGTTTTAATTTTTTAAAAAATAGCCTTCATATAGCGCAACTCTCAAAGCATGATCAGAGTATGATATGGTTCAATGACTTCTGTGTACTATAGCGCTCTGTAAACACACAGCTCTGTTCTAGTCAGGTCAACTTGAGCCCCCACGCGGCACCTTCGGCGGAGGTCACGAGCCACGTCTATGCGTTTAAGCCTCTCGGCCACACATCCCACAGGCTCACAGAGTTAAAGCAACAAGTAGATCTTGACAATCATTAATCTTGAAAATAAAAAGTTGCATTTATCATGGACCCGAAACGCTAGTCACCATTCTTCTCATCTTATAAATTACAGAAACCTGGCTAAATAAAATTATTCCCGACACATCAATAGACGCTTCATTTGTACAGAACAGACAGAACAACAGATAGTGGCGAAACAAGAGGAGGAGGGCTGGCCATTTATGTAAATAAACAGTATTGCTGAGTAAACAATATTTCAATCAAAACTAAAGTGTGTACGACCGATATTGAACTACTATGTAACAATCTCAGGCCATACTTCCTGCCGAGAGAGTTTAAACAAATCTACGTCATACTTGTGTATATACCACCCACAGCCAACACAGAGAAAGCTACAGAACATACACTAGACATTGTAGGCTATTTTACATGAAAAGGCATGATTTTGTTTCCACTACTTATGGGAGATTTCAAACATCTTTCGTTAGCTCAACACTTGCCAACATAAAATCAATATGTTAATTGTCCCAGTGGCGTAGCAAGGTATCCGTGGGCCTGGACTCGAGAATATTGTAACTCTATTGGCGGCGCAATAGGGTTAACTGCGTGTGATCATATGTGATACAGGTCAGTAATACAGTTTAGCGTGCTATATCGAAGGGCAAGGGACAGTACTGGCATGAACTTTGCACGTGAATAAGGCCCGTGTTATGATCATAAGCCGGCGTGGACCAGAGACACAGTGTGTAAGAAAGCGGCAGTTCAAGACAGGACACGGAGGAGACCGGGACTTTTAGTCTGCCATGAAGTCGGTCCTGGTGGAGTCCTCAAGTGAATGTACGAGTCCAGAAAGAGATAGAGACAGTAGAGTTTAGTTCGGTGATGTACTGTGTAGCATTAGTAGTTGTTGATTGTGTTTGTTGCCAATTGTCTAGTATTGGCTGTTGTCTACTTGACCATTATTAAAGTATCAGATTATTTGGAGCTCTTGTTGTCAGGGTCTTGTGTTGATGTGTTGTGTGTTTAGCAGTGTTTACAGAACGCCTGATTAGGAGAGAGAGAAGATCGTAACAATATCTTGGTGCCCCCCACCCTTCCTCCAAATAAAACGAATGTTGTGTGTGACAGAACAATTGAGTAATCTATATGTATGGATGTATTAACCAAAAAGACAATCCAATACTTTGTGCTTTATGTAGACCTTGCTGCTCTCTTTCCAACGGTTTCAACGTAATGCTGACTGCAATTACAATTTTGCACTCCACAATAAGCTGAACCAGTTTGCGGGCCCAGTCTGGGTAGGGATAAGTAGTGATGGGAACTAAACTAACTTTTAAAAGTTAAACTAAAACTAGTTTTCAACTAAAATAAAGTAGTTAAACTATTAGTTTATCATGAATTTCAGAAGATAAACTAAAGAAAGTTAATTAAACTATAACGAACTTTTTTTTTGGGGGGGGGGGGGCGGGTTTAACTAGACCTATATAGATATAATCATCCGACTGTATGCCTACGGTTCGATCTCATTCTTTTAACATTCTAGTAATATTTATCTATGATAATATCAGTATTAAGGAATGTTTTTTTTACATAAACGTTAATGCACAATAAAATAAAAAGTCTTAATAAATATGTGTGCTTGTATTTTTGCCTTTAGAAAATAATGGTACTCTTTTTTTTTTTAAAACTATATTAACTTATTATATAACGGAAAATCTTACTTATACTGGTAAAGTTTAAAATCTCATTTAATAACATAGATTTAGAATTTCGAATATAGATCTAGTATCCAAAGAAATAGAAACGAAATCGTTGGAGTTTTAAAAACATTGGACCTGTAAAAATATTTCATAGTGTAAAATACATGCTTGACTAACCATGCCGATGTGCTATTTTCTTGTCTGACCACTAAAAATACAACTAACACTATTGCATAACCGTAACGCGCTCAAGAGAAAAAAAAAACTGGGTGATCTTGTCATTATGGACTGCACACTCAGTACACTATATACACTATAACATGTACGTCTATCTGGCCAGGTTGTTAAAATCAGTCGGACACACTGTCTATTTACTTTCTGGGCAGGGAGAGTGTATAACTATTTTAGTGTAAAGATATATCTACGAATATGCTTGACTAGCCACGCCAGTGTGTTATTTTCTTGTCTGACCTCTCCACATTAAGCAAACACTATTGCATAACGCTTAATGCAGGGTAGTCTTACAGTATTATCGACTACACACGTTACAGTACACTAGGTCTACATGTGTATGTCTAGCTGACCAGGTTGTTAAAATCAGTTGAACACAGTCTATTTAATTTACTTTATGGTCAGAGCTGGGTGTGGATTAAGATTTTTTTCTAGAGTTGGTTACCCTAATGCTTTTAGATCTATATAAACCTAGCTGTTGATTTAGACTTAATAGATCTTAATAATAAGTCTTAAGACTATAAAAGGGTGTATTTGATGTCCCTGCAGTTAAAAAAAATTGTTTGCCGCAAATGAATTGATTAAAACCACTAAATATTGACCTAACTCACTAATCAGATTCCCACTAAAAACAGAAATTAAACACCTCCACGTGGCTCACAAAAAAATTCGGAACAGCCCCATTCATATTACTCCATAGAAGCTTTTGGTAAAACATGTTTAACATTTTATAATACTGCTACTTTCAAGTGCAAATATTTACTCCCATAACTTCAACCTGGATCTTACTTTACCCTCTTCCAATGCAGACTGTCTAACTAGTTGTTAACTGCATCATTTTTGTTTTGATAATCAAAGTTATTGATATCACATAACCCTGACCACATGTTGAAAAGTTTTACAAAATTTAATTAGACTTTTTAGTTAGTAACTAAAAAAAAGTAATTAAACTACGATTTTAACCAAACTTTTTTTTTCTAGTTAAACAATGGCCTTAACTGATTTTTTTTTAAAGTTAAACTAAAAGTTTCTAACTTTTTAGTTAACTTTTGCCCATCACTAGGGATAAGCATAATATCAAATAAGATTTTGTATTAGAAAATACATTCGTCTTTGCAATAAATTTTTATTAAATGACCTCCCCCCCCCCTTTTTTTTTATCGCGCGTAGGATTGGCAGCCCAAAATTTACCATTTTGTCTATTTTTCAGGAAATTTTTATGAGGTCTCATGAGATTATAATAATTTCTTGAGATTTCCAGGACTTTTTCGTATATTTGCTATTACAGAAGATTTCCATAAGGCTCTAGAAAAAAACAAGAGTCCATGAAAGCCATGTTATTATATAATAAAAGTTATATTGTTTTAATTTAATATTTTACACCTAGAAGTAGCGCGGGCATATGAAAGGGCGGGGCCCACTGCAAACGCATAGGTTGCAGTGGCCTAAGGCCGACCCTGAGCTGAACAATGTTATCGAATCTTTCTAATTGTCCTCCGAGGGCTGTAGCTTCTATGCGTTCTTTTTCTTTCGAAGAACACAAAGTAATTTGAGTATTCAGCTTTAGTACATCAAAATATATGAATCTCATTTACTTAGAGCATTCCCTGATGACCACCTAGTGGGCAAAAGTATTTGAGTGTAATGTAAGCTATGCTCTTCCTATTGGATTTAAAACGCGCCCATCTTGAGATGCTGTGAGCAAAAAACAAAACAAAACAACTAACAAACAACAACAAAAAAAACAACAAAAAAAACAAAAAACACATACCAAGTCATAAAAATCTGGCACGTCTTGAACTCAGCAGACGATATCATTTAGGACAAGGCTTAGGTCGTGTTTATCACAGTGAAAATGCGCAAGCGGCTTATTTTGATGAAGCAATACCCGAAGACCATTATAGGCCCTACTATCCACTTATATTGGAAGAACCATCATCGCTTTAGCCTAGCAGTTTATTTAAGGATACATGGGGATTATTCATTACTTGGAGCATTTGTCCAGCCAGTTCTGCAGACGTCTGATTCTCACAAATATGAAAACATAGAAATAACTCTCTAATTGCTACATTTTGGGGGTATTCTGTTATCGAAGATTGCAAAAGTTTTTTTTTTTTTAAATCATGCTAATTTGATCAACTTTTTATATGTCTTGAGTGCTCTCAACAATGAAATAGAAAAATGGTGCGGATTGGACCTCAGTATTTATTCTAAAACTGCATCGTCCAACAGATCTATGATCTCGTTTTGAATTTGTGCGGCTTTGTTGTCCTGTTCAATTTCAATATCCATAACAGTTTTAAATAAAACCTGGTCAGAGGTTGTTCTATAAATATATGGTGTCAACTTTCTTTAAGAACTACGAACCACATACTAAGCATTGGTCAGAGAAAGACACTATTCCATGATTAATTTGGATGGCTGCCTGGTCGTGCGGTTTGCGAGCTGGACTGTCGTTCGGATTTATCGACGGTCGAGGGTTCAAACCCTGCCCGCTCCCACCCCCCGTCGTCCTGCGGGAGGTTTGGACTAGGAAGTAAACGATCTTCAACTCTGAAGGAACATCCGAAACATGTAAAACAAACATTTAATTTGGACATCTCTGTATCTTCTAGATCTTTGTTATAAACCTGCTCCTCAATTTGGTTTCGCCATTCCTTGTAACAGAACAAACATATTCAACATTAACGAAACATGGTGTTTGGTTTGCTTGCTAAATATTTAATGTAATTTTTTTTATCTCCCTTTTTTTAAATATTCTTTTCTAATGATCACATTAACATTTTTTTTTTTACACAATACGAAGACAGTATGATGAAGACTTCCCAAATGAGTGTTTTACACTATTGCGCTTCTTTGGCTCGGATACAAAGTTTTGGAATCACATCTGTTGAGACGGTTTGTTGGATACAAAGTTTTGGAATCACATCTGTTGAGACAGTTTGTTACTCATAAGAACTTGAAAGTCAGTGAGAATTTCATACTGCATATAAACTCCATTTTGATTACTATTTCTCAGTCCAGGAAAAAATTATAACACATTTTAAATACAGACACATAAAGAAACTGATTGAGCTTTGAGAAATTTGAATAATTAGCAGCTGTGTCAAAATTTTAATTCGTGAACATCAGGACTTTAGTGTCCTCCGCAAGTTCTCACTAACTTCTCACGTGGGCCCCAACTAGTCAAGAGTCATGGTCCCAAGTGCAATGAACCCCTTTACGCCATTGTTGCTACTCCTACGGCTGTGGGCTCCTAATGATCGTGGGCCCGGGTTCATTGAACCCCTTCGCGCCATGGATGCTACGCCATTGAATTGTCCAACAAGGCACGATAAAACTTTGGACATCTGTTATAGCAACATAAAAATGGCGTACACACGTCGAACGTTATTTCCCCTGGGAGAGTCGGACCACATAATGATCCATCTTACACCCACGTACGAACCGGTTTCACTATATTGTTATTGGTACAGTGGTTACGCTGAGGTGGTCAGTTTTGTAGTCAAAAGGAATTTCCATTTGATTGGACCAATAAAAATTATCTTATCTTATATTAGTTATCTTTTGGAGAAATGTCTGTAATTAATATAGGTTATTTCAAAACAGAAACTTATTATGTATACATTATGTATATGTGTTAATCTAGCCCTTGTCCTGGCTTGCATTTTGAGCGTTGTCTGTTTCATAGCCTACTGGTTCACTTCTGTAAACGCCAGTCCGAACACATCCAAGGGACACAACAATGAAATATACTTAATAAACTTGTGAAGACTTCCACCAATGTTTATTTAAAGATAGGGATCCCGGGCATGCTACCCTAGGCTGCCTCATAGTGGCGCCCGGGTGGAAACGATCGTAGGAGGAAGCGATTAGACTCCCGGTGGGGTTCCTAAGGGGGGTGCGAGAGCATCCTGATTGCACTGTGCGGAGTTGTAAAAAAGCTCCCACAACCTTGTCACAATCCAGGCGCTGTTCCTCAAGGGGGCCGTTATATAAATGGCGTGTCCCGCACGGTTAGCCTGGTATAGAAAAGGAAAATGGCGGGGGTCTTAGTGTACGCGGCCTCTTGCCACGAGTCTGACCCACCCGCCAGACAGAACAGTGTACACCAGCGATGCCCAAACAACGGCCCGCGGGCCAGATCCGGACCGCGACGTGCTTCTAACCGGCCCGCAAAAGCATTGGAACAAAATGTAAAAAAAAAAAAAGACAAAAATGAAAAAAATAATTTATTTTTCTTTTTAAATTAAAAAATTAGAATGTTGAAAAAATATTCTCTTTCATTTAGGATTCTCACTCATTCTTTAATGAATTCCATCTTTATGTTTGGTATTTTAATATTCATAGTAAATATTTTTTGTATTGTAAGAAAACAAGTGTTGTTTTTTTTCAATGGCGATAAAACTAGACAGCTATTTTTACTTCTTGGAAAATTCCGCTACTGTCTTGAGCTAGCCGTGTCCTTGACACCTTGTGTGTGCAACAAAGAGCATCATCGATGCATCATTTTGGGTTGCGTACTTTTGATATCAAAGCGATTGGTACCGTAGTGTTTAACGTTTGTGATTGAATGAAATGGCAGAGCGTAAGAAACGAAAAGTGGACTCTGAATGTAGAAACTTTCAAGAAAAGTGGACAGAGCTTTACTTTTTTGTGGACTAGGATAGTAAGCCAACATGTTTGATTTGTAAAGAAAGTGTGGCTGTTTTAAAAGAACTAAAAGGCATTATGAAGCCAAACACATAAACACATATGGTGGCATTCTTGGTTTGAGCCGCGAAGACAAGATTGGCAAGTTACGACTAGAGATTGGGGGATTGACAAGAATATTTAACAAAAAAAGACAAGAAAAAGAGTGCGATAAGGGCCAGCTAAAGAGTTGCTCACATCTTAAGTAGAGTAATGAAGCCTTTTTCCGATGGCGAATGTGTAAAAAAGTGCTTGCTAGCAGTGATGGAAGAAATATGTCCTGAAAAGAAGAATACAGTAGAAGCTGTCAGCATTTCTCGCATGACAATTACAAGGCGAGTGGAAGATATGGGGGTAAATCTTCATTTACAATTAAAAGACAGAGCAGCAGAATTCGAAATGTTTTCTATTGCTGCTGACGAGTCCACTGACATAACTGATACTGCGCAACTCTTGGTATTTATTCGCGGTAAAAACATCAATTTTGATATAACAGAAGAGTAAGCAGCTATGCGGAGCATTCATGGTACTACAACTGGAGAAGACCTGTTCAAAGAAGTGTCAACCATCATAGAGGACCTTGCTCTTCCTTGGAATAAATTAGTTGGAGTGACTTCTGATGGTGCTAGAAATATGGTTGGATGTCACAGCGGGCTGACAGCATGAGTTATTTAAAAAGTTGTTGAGTCAAATGGAACTGAACCCCTGCGGCTTCACTGCATCATTCACCAACAAAATCTCTGTGGAAAGGTTTTGAATCTGGACCATGTGATGATGATTGTGCTCAACACTGTAAATTTCATCAAATCACAGAATCACAGAACTTTCAACGATTTTTTGACAGAAATAGAGTCCGAATATGAAAACGTTCTATTTCACAGTGAAGTGCGGGGCTGGTTAAGCCGAGGAAAGGTGTTAAAACGTTTTGTTTTTTTTATTTGAGACACGAAATTGAAATATTTATGACCGATAAATCAAAACAAGTGCCACAACTGAACGACCCCTCATGGTTCTGGGATTTGGCTATTTTATACTACATCACATCAAATCTAAATGAACTCAACACCAAACTTAAAGGGAAACACAAATTGATTTCGCATGTGTATGCAAACATATGTGCTTTCCAAAAAAATTGCACCTCTTCATTCAACAGGCGGAAAAGGTGCATCTTGTCCACTTTCCAAATTGTACCACTCTACAAAATGATAAGCAGCTAAATATGTCTTCCCCTAAAGAAAGAATGATCCAACTTCTGAGGCTCTTGATGAATAATTTCAGTAAAAGATTTGTGGATTTTCAGAATTTAAAAAATGAAATCCGTCTTTTTGAAAATCCGTTTGCTGCCGATGTGTCAAGTGTCCCGACAGATCTGCAACTGGAACTGATTGACTTACAAAGCCAGACATCCCTGCTTGACAAATTTCAAGTGATGCAGACCATTGACTTCTACTCTATGTTACCTGCAGAAACTTTTCCAAATCTTCGAAATAAGCGCTAAGGATGATCACAATGTTTTCAAGCACTTATTTGTGTGAACAAATTTATTCAATGATGAAACAGGCGAAAACTAAGTTACGTAATCGCCTCACTGGACTGATGAACATCTAGATTCAGTGCTCTGACTTGGTGTTTCATCTATGCAGGCATAAATATTTAGAAGATGGTTTTGGATAAACTTCACGCATCACAATAATTTATGTAAGTAGGTCCACAAATAAAACTTTAAAAAGCTTATTGTATTGTTTTTTCTTTTTGGTGTTATGGCCCGCGACACGAATGTCGAAAATTAAAATGGCCCGCAGACCGGATAAGGTTGGGCATCACTGGTGTACACTGTTCTCATTCGGGCCGGTGAGAGGGAGCTTTTCACTTTTGCTGGCCTAGAGTTCCGAGAGCCGAAGTCTCAACTCTACCTGACAGTTTCATGGAGAAGAAGAAGAACAGATGGGGATGATCGTTGTCTCTCTATCCGTCGTTTCAATTATCAGTTTGCTAAACATCTTTTTACAAACCCTGGCCTTCTCTTCTCGTGTACCCGTATTCTGCAACGTCATTTGACCGACTACGTCACTGCTTTTGCCGGCAGCTAAAAACATTGCACACATCACACAATATATTTATTTACGAAACTAACATAATCTCTAAACTAAACTAGGTCAATACACCATGGATGTAAATTAGAGAATTAAACTCAGCTAAGTTGTTGATTTACCAGGCTGATTCAGGCAACCCGTTCCATGCTCTAATGGCACTGGGAAAGAAGGAACACTTGTATGACTTTGTCCTAGCATACTGAACAAGAGTTGTGATTTTTTCAGAGTGTTGAGTATTTCATTAGGTGTATTTTTGTATGTATATCTTATGGTTCAGTGGTTTATGTATTATTTCTACTTAACTTATTTACTAATTCTCTTTGTATAATGTCAGTATCCTCAGCACTCTCTTATATTGTTTTTTATTGTTCTATTTATTGTCCATCCATCTGTAAAGAGTCCATCTTTTGTTCCTGAACTAATGTAATTGTAACTTAAATGGGGCTTCTCCCATTGTTCTCTTAGATTGAATAGTAAACACATTGGCCTCCTTCGGTCGTAGAACGACTATGGTTCATCTCACACATTTAAGTGAGATGAAAGCCTGGGCATTGTTTATGGTCGGAACGATGTCGCCCACACAGCAGTTCCCCCCTCTCCGCGCAGCTGATGTGACCAAAGGAACGGAATATCCGATACAGTTTGGGATCAGTAGCGCCGCAGGCTCTGACAGGCTGTAGCACGGTGTGCCACAGTCTGCCTAAGGGTCACCAGCTCCTGATTTTTCCTCAGGGTTGTCTCCCGAAGCCTTTCCCGTGTTTGGGTATAGCCGCAGGGCAGCGGAGGTTTGGATTCAGAGTTTTCCTTCTCCTAGATGGGTAGCCAACCAAGGCTAACGAGCCCCTCCTGCCCGAAGCTTACTGGTTTAGACGCCAGTTACTCGCCTTTGCCCCTTCTCCTGTCTGTGGTAACGGTTCCGCCAGGCTCAGTATCTGAACCACTCGTGAAGGCCAAGAGTTGGACTGATTGTAAGAGGCTGTTTGAGACTCATGCCATTTTGAAGCACTTTATAGGTAATGATGGGCTTAAGACCATTACCACTTCCGGCGTTAACAACCTTGCGGAACCTAGATTGAATGTATAACCAATAAATGACCTAAGATTTGTATTGTTATCCTTAGAGATGACATTGTTTATGTTTATCACTATTCATCTGTCAGTTGAGTTTTGGGGCTAGCTGTTTAATTTTAATATACTTTTTTATAAACTCTTTCTTCTTAAGTTTCTTTAATTTTTGTAAAATAAGTTTTTTTCCTGTTTGCATTATTAACTCTTTCTCTCCTAACTGACGATACCAGCGTTGATTCTACCAGAATGTGGTAAATAATTACGGAGAGAAAGAGTTAACCCCTAGAGCTTGCAAAGTCTGAGAGGGTAACCTTTACTATTGTTTTAATTGACCTTTATTGGTCTATCTATAATAATAATAATACTCATTCGTTTCTAAGATAACAATAATAATAATAAAATAAAATTTATTTATTTATTATTCTGGAGTAAATTTATTTTCCTTTAGTGTGTTACACATACAAATACATTGATGTAAACAAAATGTACATTCAGGCAAGAGTTTTACAGTTTTATTGTAACCTTTACATGTGAAGAGTAGATTTTAAAAAGTGGCTAATTTTGTATAAAATTGTAATCCTCAAGGGAACAAGAGTTTCTGTCTGATGTATACATTCAAGAAGAATAGCATGTCAAGAAACTAAAACTTTTAACCCCATAGTACCGGTATTTTTCAGTACTTCCGAAAAATTATTTTTTTTTAACGGAGCATTATGCATCAGAACACCGCTTATTTTTTTAGCTAAGCTGAATCCTCATATCTGGTGTGGTGTTAAGCCTGTTTATATACTTTGACTTGACCCTTCCATATCACTCTCATTACACTTTAGTTTCAATATTTGGTATTGCTCAATTTTGGATTCATTTGGATGCATTATGCATCAGAACACCGCTTATTTTTTTAGGTAAGCTGAATCCTCATATCTGGTGTGGTGTTAAGCCTGTTTACATACTTTGACTTGACCCTTCCATATCACTCTCATTACACTTTAGTTTCAATATTTGGTATTGCTCAATTTTGGATTCATTTGGATGCATTATGCATCAGAACACCGCTTATTTTTTAGCTAAGCTGAATTCTCATATCTGGTGTGGTGTTAAGCCTGTTTATATACTTTGACTTGACCCTTATATATCACTCTCATTACACTTTAGTTTCAATATTTGGTATTGCTCAATTTTGGATTCATTCTAGATCAGTTCAAAGCTCATGGTACTGTTGTATGATTTTGTTTCTACCAAAAAGAGCAAATAAAATCAATTTTTCCTTTTCTGTATTTACTTAGGAATTATTTTCCCTGTAGGCCAACTTGTTAGAAACTCAAAAAATTCATGGAACACCTATTCAGACCTAATGTTCCACAGAACCCAGTTTGGGAAACACTGACCTATATCAGCCAAGAATAAGACTTTCTTGATGCATTAAAATATGAATATTTTTATTGCACTGATCTTATCCAATATATAATGTCAACATATCAAAATGATTTCAACATGTATTTTTTTATAAAACAACAATTAAAAAAAAAATAAAAAAATAATAATATATTTACAGAACAATTTACAAAAGAACTAATACACCAACTGTGTATGATTATCAAAATGGTAACATTTTCACACACAGATGCAGATTACAACTACACAATGAATGCACATGAGAGTAATACAATAATATTTTGTTCAGAGTAGGAGTGAATCAAAGTGAACATTACATTGTAGCTTATGTCACAACATTGTAGTTACATAAAGAACAATTCTGAATGTAAATACATACATTTTCATAACTGGTATTGAACAGTTGATCTAAAGAGATAAACAAGTTGATCTAACATCTAAAGAGAAAAACAAGTTGATCTAAAGAGATAAACAATTTGATCTAACGTGATAAACAAGTTGATCTAAAGAGATAAACAAGTTGATCTAATGTGATAAACAAGTTGATCTAACATGATAAACAGGTTGATCTAATGTGATAAACAAGTTGATCTAATGTGATAAACAAGTTGATCTAAAATGATAAACAGGTTGATCTAAAGTGATAAACAAGTTGATCTAACATGATAAACAAGTTGATCTAAAGAGATAAACAAGTTGATCTAAAGTGATAAACAAGTTGATCTAAAGAGATAAACAAGTTGATCTAAAGAGATAAACAAGTTGATCTAATGTGATAAACAAGTTGATCTAAAGAGATAAACAAGTTGATCTAACATCTAAAGAGAAAAACAAGTTGATCTAAAGAGATAAACAATTTGATCTAACGTGATAAAAAGTTGATCTAAAGAGATAAACAATTTGATCTAACGTGATAAAAAGTTGATCTAAAGAGATAAACAAGTTGATCTAATGTGATAAACAAGTTGATCTAAAATGATAAACAAGTTGATCTAAAGAGATAAACAAGTTGATCTAATGTGATAAACAAGTTGATCTAACATGATAAACAGGTTGATCTAATGTGATAAACAAGTTGATCTAATGTGATAAACAAGTTGATCTAAAATGATAAACAAGTTGATCTAACATGATAAACAAGTTGATCTAAAGAGATAAACAAGTTGATCTAAAGTGATAAACATGTTGATCTAAAGAGATAAACAGGTTGATCTAATGTGATAAACAAGTTGATCTAATGTGATAAACAAGTTGATCTAAAATGATAAACAGGTTGATCTAAAGTGATAAACAAGTTGATCTAACATGATAAACAAGTTGATCTAAAGAGATAAACAAGTTGATCTAAAGTGATAAACAAGTTGATCTAAAGAGATAAACAAGTTGATCTAAAGAGATAAACAAGTTGATCTAACATGATAAACAAGTTGATCTAAATTGATAAACAGGTTGATCTAATGTGATAAACAAGTTGATCTAAAGAGATAAACAAGTTGATCTAACATCTAAAGAGAAAAACAAGTTGATCTAAAGAGATAAACAATTTGATCTAACGTGATAAAAAGTTGATCTAAAGAGATAAACAAGTTGATCTAATGTGATAAACAAGTTGATCTAACATGATAAACAGGTTGATCTAATGTGATAAACAAGTTGATCTAATGTGATAAACAAGTTGATCTAAAATGATAAACAAGTTGATCTAACATGATAAACAAGTTGATCTAAAGAGATAAACAAGTTGATCTAAAGTGATAAACAAGTTGATCTAAAGAGATAAACAAGTTGATCTAAAGAGATAAACAAGTTGATCTAACATGATAAACAAGTTGATCTAAAGAGATAAACAAGTTGATCTAAAGTGATAAACAAGTTAATCTAAATTGATAAACAGGTTGATCTAATGTGATAAACAAGTTGATCTAACATGATAAACAAGTTGATCTAAATTGATAAACAGGTTGATCTAATGTGATAAACAAGTTGATCTAAAGAGATAAACAAGTTGATCTAACATCTAAAGAGAAAAACAAGTTGATCTAAAGAGATAAACAATTTGATCTAACGTGATAAAAAGTTGATCTAAAGAGATAAACAAGTTGATCTAATGTGATAAACAAGTTGATCTAACATGATAAACAGGTTGATCTAATGTGATAAACAAGTTGATCTAATGTGATAAACAAGTTGATCTAAAATGATAAACAAGTTGATCTAACATGATAAACAAGTTGATCTAAAGAGATAAACAAGTTGATCTAAAGTGATAAACAAGTTGATCTAAAGAGATAAACAAGTTGATCTAAAGAGATAAACAAGTTGATCTAACATGATAAACAAGTTGATCTAAAGAGATAAACAAGTTGATCTAAAGTGATAAACAAGTTAATCTAAATTGATAAACAGGTTGATCTAATGTGATAAACAAGTTGATCTAACATGATAAACAAGTTGATCTAAAGAGATAAACAAGTTGATCTAAAGAGATAAACAAGTTGATCTAAAGTGATAAACAAGTTGATCTAAAGTGATAAGTTATGTTCTTAATGTTGACATTGTGTTTATGTGTATGTTATTAGTATTTTAGAATTATTTCCCTTGGTAAGAAAATTCATCATACTTTGTTGTGCCTAACCTGTGTTATGTGAGAGTGTGTTATTAAAGAGTATGATGTACCCGGCGCCTAGTGTTAGCGTCATCGCTTATTGCGTTCAGTGTTCCTTAGTGTAATATTAGATTTATACGTGTATTCCTTAAGCTAATACTTAATGGTAAAAGTAAAAAAAAACAAAACTTTATTAATACCCAAGTGGAATGTAGTCAGTACAAAATGTATTCATCTGTAGCTTAAGTTTAAATACAACCGTTAAAGAAATTCCAATTATTCAATGTAAAGGGTTCCATTTGGACTTTGTTGTTTATTTATAGCGAACTCGTTTGTGGTTTTCAAAATATATTATTATTAAATATTTACAGCATATTTTCCCTGTTCTGCAAGACTTAAGATTTTCCAGGTTACAGATGTTACTTCAAATGAGAAGATAATTACACCCTAAGTATAAACCAAGGAGTTATACAAACTTAAAATGATGGATAACTAAAAAAAAATAAGAAAAGAAATTCCTTTCCAAGGATTTATACAAACTTAAAATGATGGATTTAAAATGATGGATAACTAAAAAAAAAATATAAGAAAAGAAATTCCTTTATCAGCGGGCATGGAATGTAACACCCAAGGCAAGGGAGGGAACACTTATAAAAGTCCTCTTATTGGAATTATCTCTAGGAATATTTCAATATTAAAAGTAGTGCAACATATAAATACATTAACACAAGGAACAAGTGTCAGGGGGGGATCTCTAGTGGGTGCTCTCATCAACATATAAATACATTAACACAAGAAACAAGTGTCAGGGGTGGTCTCTAGTTGGTGCTCTCATCAACATATAAATACATTAACACAAGAAACAAGTGTCAGGGGTGATCTCTAGTGGGTGCTCTCATCAACATATAAATACATTAACACAAGGAACAAGTGTCAGGGGTGGTCTCTAGTGGGTGCTCTCATCAACATATAAATACATTAACACAAGAAACAAGTGTCAGGGGTGATCTCTAGTGGGTGCTCTCATCAACATATAAATACATTAACACAAGAAACAAGTGTCAGGGGTGATCTCTAGTGGGTGCTCTCATCAACATATAAATACATTAACACAAGGAACAAGTGTCAGGGGTGATCTCTAGTGGGTGCTCTCATCAACATATAAATACATTAACACAAGGAACAAGTGTCAGGGGTGATCTCTAGTGGGTGCTCTCATCAACATATAAATACATTAACACAAGGAACAAGTGTCAGGGGTGATCTCTAGTGGGTGCTCTCATCAACATATAAATACATTAACACAAGAAAAAAGTGTCAGGGGTGATCTCTAGTGGTTGCTCTCATCAACATATAAATACATTAACACAAGAAACAAGTGTCAGGGGTGGTCTCTAGTGGGTGCTCTCATCAACATATAAATACATTAACACAAGAAACAAGTGTCAGGGGGTGATCTCTAGTGGGTGCTCTCATCAACATATAAATACATTAACACAAGAAACAAGTGTCAGGGGTGGTCTCTAGTGGGTGCTCTCATCAACATATAAATACATTAACACAAGAAACAAGTGTCAGGGGTGATCTCTAGTGGGTGCTCTCATCAACATATAAATACATTAACACAAGAAACAAGTGTCACGGGTGATCTCTAGTGGTTGCTCTCATCAACATTTAGGGCAAGTGTTTTGTGTCTATCATTATTCAATCAAAATAAAAACAACTGACTGTAAACTACAGATGCTGTTGATTCTCTACCAAGCATTTACAGCTAGATGGCTATGTCCAGACTTCTGTGTAGCTACATGACTATGTCCAGACTTCTAAGTAGCTACATGACTATGTCCAGACTTCTGTGTAGCTACATGACTATGTCCAGACTTCTGTGTAGCTTCATGACTATGTCCAGACTTCTGTGTAGCTACATGACTATGTATTTTTTCTTATTCTAATAAACGTTAGTCATCATCAAGGTAGAATGTTGACGCAGCAAAGTATAAAAAGAGAACACCTCCGACTAGTGTCACTGTAACAGAGAAAAAGGTTCAGGGTTAGTTAGGTTGGTGATTATATCGCTTAGAAAATAAACCCACCCCTCTAAGATGTTACAATCTGTAACGCAAATGATATTCTATTGCAGATGGGTAATGAGGGTGTCATGTGGCCAGCACAACTGTCAACTGCCTTTAATTCCCCCAAAATATGTCAGGTATGCATTAAAGTTAAGTGGATTAAAAAATTACGATAATTTCACTGAGATTCAAACTTGAGACCCCTCAGTTTAGAAGCCAATGGTTTACCACTCAGCCACCAGATTATAGCTAAGTGATATATGAAGCCATTTCACATAATGCGATAAGCCAGCACTAGAGTCATTTCACAGTGACAAATGGTCCAGGCAATGGTCATTTTGTTAGTGAGAAAGGTTTGTGTAAGGACCAGTCTAATCAATGAGAGGGCTTAATTTAAGTGCTCAATGAGGCCGGTGCTTATAATTATTATCAGTCATGGAGCTAAGCACTCCACTACAAAATGCTTCCAAGGGACAGCATCTCAAATGTTCTCTAACCACCAGTCCAACACCTGGCTTCCACAGGTGGCTTATATAGTGGATCTAGTGGAACTGCTAACACTGACAGAAGAAGGAGTAAAGGCTAGTGTCAGGGGCAGATCTCGTGTCACTGCCAGATTGCACATACAGACCTAAAATGAGCTTCATCCTTCTTTTTTTAAAATAAATTAATTTTAAAGTTATGCTTTTGAATATGCAATTTATTGTTGTGTTTGATGTATTTTTGTGATTTTTTAAAATAGCACTTTCATTGATATGTTTACAACAACCCAAAACTGAATTAAACAAATCACCTGATTGGTTATTTTAAAAAAAAGTCAGCTCTATCACCCAATAAACTCCACCCTAACAGATACATATTAACCACTCTATTTTTTAATTAATTAACTATAACAGAAGACAGAAAAAAAAACAACACACACACACTTTTTAATAATAAATAAATTTATGTCACCTGTTCTGATTGATATTTTTTCAGCAATAAGTTTTCCTCCAATCACAGCCAGGCAAGTACAGAGAGCATTGCCAGCCAAACTGCCAAGTAGGACTCCCAAGATATTCTGAAGTTACAGGGAGACAAATTAAAAACAAGCATAGTATAAAAAAAATTTCTTTCAGTTTCAATAATAAATTCAAAGTAGTAGATTTAACATGAAGATTGAAACTTATATGAACTCCCTGAAACAAGCTTATCTCTTTAATTTTATAGTTTTCCCAAACTGAAAGTTGTCAAATCTTCTTTTAGCAGAAAAAAAAAAAGTTTCATTTTTTTTAAAAATTATCTCCCCTACATTATTTCTGCTTCTGCGTAGAAACTCAAAGCTGGAAGTCAATGAGTCAAGAAAGATCTTGTTTCCATTTCTCTCGAAATCTTGACGTGCATACCATATAACAACAAATACACAATAACAAAATGTGATTACTTCTTTAGCCCCAAGAATTACTGTAGCTACTTGAGAACGATCACCCCATTCTGCGAGAAAGGTCAAGGTAAAACACTGGATGACAACTTGGGATAACATGTTTGAAGTTTGATTTCTTGATGTTGCTTTAGACTTTTCCTGTAATGAGTGTACATTATAAAACATTAAGAAAAAAAACAAACTTTACCATTGTCACAGGTGAATGTGTGTATGTATGTATAATCTATTTTACAAATGAGCGAATCACCGGAAGTGAGTTAGTTGTCAAAAGTAGAGAGTGCAGTTTGTGATATGCTGGAAAAGTCCATTAAAGTTTATGTGAATAGATCTAGTTGTTTAGTTGTTTTATTCGTTAATTACAGCGGAACCTCAAGACACCTAGATGCATTAAGAAGGTAGTTGCTAGAGAATTATAAGTAAATACATAATAGAAAAGCTGTAACAACCATACAAGATGACAACTTTTGTCATGTCTACAAACATTTAAAAAAATGGCGAGGAAGGGTACAAAATCACTAATTTTTGACCAAATCATTTTGGACCAAATCATTTTAGACCAAATCATTTTGGACCAAATCTTTTTAGACAAGTGATGCCCAAAATACGGCCTGTGGGCCAGATCCGGCCCACGGAGTGGTTCCTTCCGGCCCGCCGAAACGACGGCACAAAGTGTAGAAACTCCCCTCTCCAAAGGGTTGATAAAGTTATTTATACATACGTTTGCGCCCTAACTTTTTCTCTGATGGATTGGTACCATGACCTTTAACATTGTGTTTATGAAATGGGACTAGATGTATAATCTAACAGGAAAAGTGAACGGATCTTTACTTTTTTGTGGAACATGATAATAAGCCAATGTATTTGATTTGTAAAGAAAAAGTGTCTGTTTAAAAAAAACAAACAAACAAATAACAAATATGGCAGCATAATAAAAATATTGCAGCAAATCAAATATTGTTAAACCACGCCTAGAGATTATAGGATTGAATATAGTTGCCAAAAAGAGACGGTTAAGCTAGATATAATGTAGCTCACATTTAAAGTTGAGAAATGAAGCCAATTTTCCGAAGGGTATAAAAGAAGATAAACTTCAAACATCTCACTAGTTAATGTAAGTGCTAGATCCACGTGTTTCTAATAAAATAGTTGTAGTTCCATTTCATTACTTTTTTGTATCTTTTCTGTCATGTGGCCCGCGACACGAGAGTTGGAAATGAAAATGGCCCGCAGGCTGAATTAGGCTGGGCATCATTGTTTTAGACCAAATCATTTTTTTTTTCTTCTTACTTTCTTAGAATATAAAACTAAAGCTAGCTGATACCCAAGCTTTGCTATGTAAATATTCTTATGGTAATATAAGCTAAAAAGAAATTTATGATAGATTTAAACCTCGTAGGTTGTTCAATACCAACAAGCTTTTTTTTTTTTAAAAAAAAATGGGTCATTTCTTTCCCCCTCCCCCTTCCCCCAACTGCAAGCTTTTATATATTTTTGCTTATAACTTTTTTTTAGAATGTTAAAAAATATGAAAACATTTATTAGTTATTAAGAGAAAAATAATCTCTCTATACATTGTGTAAAGGAGGCAGTCTTTTAAAAACAGAAGTATTTTTATACTTTTAATGTTTTGCTTGTTTTGAGTTTAATGGTTTCAAACTCAGCAATTTAATGAGAAATGAGCAATAAAATATAAATCACTTGAGCAATAACTTGACTTGATATAAAATATTGTTGGAAAATAATTAAAACACAGTGCAGATACAGGGGATGAATAACAATCCATCAAAGAAAGAGCAATCTAATGGGCAGATGAGGTGAAGACCATCTGTGTGCCAGCATAAGGACCAACCCCCATTACTTCCCCCCAACTGCGTCATGTAACCATTAGAGTTGGCTGGTCTCAGAGGCATCCAAAAAAAACAAATTTCAAAATCTCAGGCTTCACTGAGATTCAAATGTGTTTGGAAGCCAAGCACTTAGCCACTCAGTCACAAAGCCCCATTAGAATAAACTATAAACTCATTTTTTTTTTTAAAGAATATGTAGGCCAAATATTTATAAAAGAAAATTAGAATCAAATTTTACTTTGGCTTCAGTTTTTTGAAGATGTTCTTGAGCTTCTTCATACTCTTCTTCTGCTTTGTCAGCAGACATTCTCCAACCTTGAAAGATAAAAAGATACTCAATTGTTCATCCAATATCTGTCATGAGCTCATGATAAACAGGATTTTAGATAGCATCTAAATTAATGTAATTCTAGCCCATTCTAACAATGTAACTCTAGCCCATTCTTTCTTATCTTATGTTATAAAATAAAGATTTTACTTCAATAAAGAAGATGATTACATCCTATGCATCATGCAACTAGTCATGCTTTTTAACCAATGACTTAAATTCTGCAAAGTCATTGGTTTTCCTGACTGGCTCAGGCAACCCCATTCCATGCTCTAATTGCACTAGGGAAGAAGGAGCGTTTGTACAAATTTGTCCTAGCTAATGAAACTAGGAATGTGCCTTTATCTCTGTGTCTTTCTGAGTATTTTATAAGGTTTTGTTTTTGTATTTGAAGATTATGGTTCAGTGTTTCGTGTATAATTGCTACTTTACTTTTGAGCCTTCTGTCCTGAAGGCTTTCTAAATTTAGTGATTTTACTAAAGGTGTTACTCTAGTCAAATGTGAATATTCGTTTGTTATGAATCTTACTGCTCTATTTTTTCTCCACCTTAGGCAGATCCTACTTCCACTACAGCCCAACATAACCAACACCCTGTACGGCAGTGCTGAACAACTGAAGAAAACAGCACACTTTTTTCCTTGGCACAGTCTGCAAAAGAGCTTACAGCTCAGCAGCAATAAAGCTGGCTAGAAGAAGAAGAACTGCTCCAATTTGTTTCTTAATGTTTTCTTGAGTTGAGGGTTCCCAAACAGAGGATGCATATTCTATTATTCAATGTAACTCTAGCCCATTCTGTCCATGCAACTCTAGATACTCTCTTACCTTCTTGTATCATCTTGAGACCAAACACAAGGAACAATATGGAAGAGACGTAAGTGACACAAACTTTTGGAATGATGGAAGCCGCATAGCCAACAAGAACTGAAATCAAAAGTCACACTGCATCAAAACGAGAACAAGTATTTCAACAGGAATTAAGTGAAAGATTTTTAAGACTCTTTTAGCTTACAGCACAACAGAACCTTAAAATTATTACGCTTATAAGTTACAGTATTAAATAAGAATTTTTGTTTCGTGCGCAGCATAGTGTGAAAGTGGAATGGTGTGAAGGCGTGTTGAAAGGGGAAGATCGAGAGAAAAAGATAAAAAATGGAGTAATGTAAATGAAGTTATAATTGAGATATTATTGTTTGTTAATCAAGATTAAAGTCTTCATAACCTATTACAGATGAGTCTGTTAGTGTATGATTAAGAGTCTCGTCTGCTCGTAACGATTTTCTTTTACAATACCGGTACTGTAATCAATAATAAAATTCTATTTTTACCTGACATAAAATTCATGACAAATAATGAGGCTAAAGATCCCATCAGGACATGCCATCGAGAATGCTTCATTGCCAGGATGGCTGATATGAAGAAAGTGTTGTCACCAAATTCTGACACAAAAACAACAAGAAACGATTCAACAAATCCATGCAGGAAACCTGCATCCAAATTTGATGAGGTCATTTTATGTTGTCGAGAATATAACTACCGCAGCTATCTGAGGTAGAAAAAGAAAACTATGGTAAAAAATTTTTTAAAAAAATGGGCGGAGAATGTTAGAGAGGAAAACAAAAGAGAGAGTCCTAGTGTAAAGTTAGAGCTGGATTCATGACATTTTAATCTACGCATGAAACAATAACCTAGTTTCTAGGATTAAAGAAAAGTATCAGACACAGTGGCATATCTGGGAGGGGGGGGGAGGGGAGGAGAATTTGAAAATCCCCCCGGGCTTACACCTGAGAGTGGGCCCCTGGGAAATGAGTGTTTGAAATTTTTTATATTATATATTAAACAAAACGCAGGGGCCCCCAAAAGAGGTCAAGCCAATTCCTAGCTATGCCACAATAATAATATTAAACAAAACGCAGGGGCCCCCAAAAGAGGTCAAGCAAATTCCTAGCTATGCCACAATAATAATATTCCTTACGGCAAGCAGTTTAACAATGTGAGTTGGACGGAAGAGTGCATCCACAATCCTACATACACATTTAAATATGACATTTAGATTGTTATCTGCTAGAGCATGCATCTATCACTCAACAACCTCTACCTCTAAGCCAACTCTAATGTATTGGACTCAGCAATGCTTGTAAAACATTTTAGAGTAAGAATGTTTTATTGAACTTTATCGGAAACATGTAAAATGCTAATGTAGTGTTAATAAGTGGTTTTAAAAAGTGGATTGTGGAACTGCTCATTGATATCATAAACTAGTTGGCTGTTGAACTGTCAGTTTCAAGTTCTTTTCCACCTGAGCTACAAATGTTTGTGCCGCCATCTCAAAGTTGCTGCCGTAAAGCAGAATACCCTATCTTTACATTTAGAGAGCTACCACTCACGGTTGATGTAAGGTGGTGATAGTTTGATTTAATATTCAACATTATCTGAGATGTGTCTCTTAAGTTTTAGGACCAGAGTACACTATCTTATCTCATCAAATACAGATAAAGAAGATAATATTAAATCTTACAGATAACATTATTATCTTCTGTTAAGAAGGAACATCTGTAAACTTATGCAAGAAGATAATTTATGTCTTAAACATGCCTTTGTAGTGAAAAGAATCATAAAATAATATTAGAACAAACCTGTTTAGATTTAAGTCTCTGATTGAATATCTGAAAAGAAAATGTGGACATCTCAGAGTAAAACTGTATGATTACAATAGTAAAACTGTATGATTACAATAGTAAAATAATAACACTCCTCTCTTTCAAATGATTAATAAGGATTCAAACTAATTATAAGAACATATGCTATTTGGTCAATAGACATCTGCCCCTACAACATTATGGTAACTCAGATATCTGCCTGGTCATGTTGTATGCGCATTGGACTATCATCTGAATAGTCCCAGGTTTGAAACCTGCCCTAAGCAGCCATCATGTAAGAGGCTTGGGCTATGACGTAATAATCGTCGATTCTGAAGGAACATGTGGGGCGTGATGGCTGATTGGTAAAGCACTTGGCTTCTGAACAAAAGGGTCACAGGTTCAAATCCAGCAGAAGACTGGCATTTTCAATTTAATAATTTTTAATGCACCACAGAGTCTACCCAACTAAATTTCTAATGGTTACCTGATGTTATTTTGGGAAAAATAAAAGTGGTTGGTCATTGAGTTTTGAGCTGGCCATATTCATAAGATACCCTCATTAACCATGGCCCACAGAAACAGATGATCTTTACATCATCTGCCCTAGAAATCACTAGGTCTAAAAGAGGTAATTTACTGAAGGAACATTCAAAATATGTAAAACTTAAAACAAACAACACTTGTTAAGAACGGAAAACGAACTTAGTCTTAGATGTCTCACTCAATGGACCCATGACTTGTAAAGTTGGTCAAATTACAGTTGGTGATCATGACTATGCACTATCATATCGCTGTCATGATTTAAATCATTGCAGTGATCCACATAACTAGTTAAACTACTAATAACTAACCAAGGGCCAAGGCTTTCCATTCAAATTGTTCCTTAACTTAGTGGCGACTTAGAGTCTTCACTCTTACTTAGTCAGAAGTCACTAACATTTGACTAAAAAGTCAGCCTTCAATTTCAAAGCAGATAAAATAAAGCTAGCTGCTAGATTAGATTAAAATGTTTATGACACTCTAAACTCTAGATTAGATCTAATAGAGTTGATCTAGAGTATTCTAGAGCTAGATTCTAGATCTAGTCTAGATCTCTAGTTTAGAATAGTTTAGATCTAAATCTCTAACTCTAGCTAGATCTAGATTCTAGACTCTAGATCTAGTCACTTAAGTCACTAGTCATACTCATAGTCTATGAAATGTTTACAATTGTATATTTTTTTAACTGCTCGATTTTAGATTAAACCATTGTTCTACTCTTTGACTCGTTCACAGACCTTATATAGGTCAGTGCTTCCTACATATGCTATACTAAGTCTAATTTAATATCATTCATTCATCTATCTATAATCAAATAAAGACTACAAAAGCTTTGTAAATTTTAGTGACTATTCTGACTTTAAATTTGAATGTGATTCTTCAAAATGACACGAATTATTTCCCTGATTTTAGAGATGTATCGTTAAAGGAATATATTTGATGTGAAGTTCGTTTTAATATGAGTGATTTAATAGATACCTCGGAAAATAATGTGGGAGTTGCCCCACTTCCTCCTGCAAGAAAGAGGACCAAACCTACTGTGATAAGACCGGCCTCTAAAACTCAAGGTGTTTAAAGATATTTATTATCTTCTTGGTTAAAATATTTGAATTAAATCTAGATGTCGTTAGAATCAAAGTCTAGTCTAGCTTTATATTAAGCCGTAAGCCTATAGATCTATAATTTAACCCTTCCCCATGGGCCCATATACGTAACAGTACAGAACAGTAACATACATACTAACATAGACTTAAACTTAATCAGTTAATGATAGATAGGCTATACTAGACTATAATATAGTAGGTATAGATTTAAATCCCACACTTTCCCCCCCCACTTTCCCCCCCCCCCACATTTTTTTTACTGTGGGTTATGCTATAATGGCAATGAGGGGTGGGGGGGGGGGGCATCAAAAACACAATCTAGATTGATATTCAGGAAACTCAATTAAATTTCTCTCATACTACTCATAGTCATAATGATAATAGATCTCTAGTCAGTATAGAGGTTATCTGTGAATAATAAATGGACAGCCACCAAATAACTCAATAACTGATTCACAGACATGAATATATATATATATATATATATATATATATATATATATATATATATATATATATATATATATATAATATATTGTATCCAAGTGTTTAGGATATTTAATAAAAACATTTAATAAATTGTTGGAAATAACTGCAGGAAAAAAAAGCAAGTATAGACTTTTTTAGTGGACTCCTGGATAAATGTTGCTTGTTAGCTAGAGTTAGTTAGTAATTCATCTAGAAGATTTCTGAAAGTAAAAAGCTGCTGTATTGCAGGTGATCTTGTGAAGCTTATTAGTTTTGAAATCAGAATTAATTAATGATTTGCAAGTCTTTTATTTAATTTGGGTTAATACTTCTGATGGAGGTGGGGTGGCTGAGTAGAAAAAGCACTTGGCTTCCGAACAGGGGTCCTGAGTTCAAATCTTGGTTAAGACTGGGATTTTTATTTTGAGGATCTTTGGCCAAGCAGAAAAAGAGCTTGGCTTCTGAAATAGGTCCTGGATTCAAATCCTGGTGAAGACTGTGATTTTTAATTTCAGAATCTGGCTCTTCTAAGTCCACCCTGCTTAATAAGTGAATGCATTATAAATTGTACAAATCAAAACACGCCCAATACAAACTACTTCCTATACCTAGTAAAGAAAGTAAAGTTCCCCTTTCAGACCTTGTGGTCTATAGGGCAGATGATGAAAAGGTCATCTGTTTCTGTGGCCTACGGTTAACAAGGGTGTCATGTGGCCAGCACAACGACCAACCGCCTTTACTTTTCCCCAACAAATGTCAGGTACCCATTAGAGCTGGGTGGACTCAGAGGCGCCCGAAGATCCCGAAATTAAAAATCCCAGTCTTCACCAGGATTCGAACCCCGGTCACCGGTTCGGAAGCCAAGCGCTTTACCGCTCAGCCACCGCGCCTCCACTTCCTATACCTAAAAACACAAAATTTAAACAAGAAAACTTCATACGGGTGTATTTGCAGTTTGGTTATTATGTTACTTGGTTAGCTGTTGTTGCTGTATTTGATTAATACCTGTTGAGGTTGGACACCCGGTTAATTAAATCATCCCCTAGATAAACCCATTAGTTGGGGAGAAGTAAAGGAGGCAGGTCATTGATCTGGCCACATGACGCCCTTGTTAACCATGGGCCAGAGAAACAGGTGACCTTTACATTATCTGCCCTATAGATTGTAAGGTAACTTTTAAAAAAAAAATTGTTCTGATAGAAATTCTGAAAGGCACCCAGCCTGTTATTGTTATCTTCTTGCACAGGGAGCCAAGCTTCTCACTTTAAAAGAGCCTACCCTAGCAAACTAGTGGATCTTCTTTCTTTGTCTGTAGAACAAGGAGCAGAGTTCAAACCTAAGATACTGGCCTATAGATACTGACTTCTTGATACTGGCCTCTAGTGCCTTATTTAGACTTGAAAAGGCCCAAAGCTATTTGAGATATGGGACCCTAAAAAGTCTAGTGCTAAATTTTTCTTGGAGGCTATAATATTTGCTATAGATAGCTATATGTAAATCTGGCCTTGCCTCTAGATACTAGCTTCTTGATACTGCCTCTAGATAGTAGCTTCTTGATACTGGCCTCTAGATACTAGCGTCCTGATACAGGACTTTAGTTACTAGCTTTCTGATATTGGCCTCAAGTTATAGCTTCTTGATACTGGCCTCTAGATACTAGCTTCTTGATACTGGCCTCTAGTTATAGCCACTTGATACTGGCCTCTAGATATGGGCTTCTTGATACTGGCCTCTAGCTATGGGCGCCTTGATACTGGATCAGATACTAGCTTCTTGATACTGGCCTCTAGATATGGGCTTCTTCAGTTTGGTCTCTGGATACTGTTCTTAATGACAAATACTACGAGAATTGTTCAATGTGGAAACCATTACATAGTTAATATGTTTTTATATATTTAAAGAAATGATTGTGAAAACAACAAGTTCAGTCCCTTACACTGGTTCTCACTTTGTTGTTTTAGGTCTCTATAGGCATGATTGTTATACAGTGATTTTCAAACTCTCCTGCCACTGAAACTTCTCCCCCCTAGTGCACAAATTTCACAATTAAGTCGCAGATGCTCTGTTCCTTTGAACTTATTGATTTTTCACAGTGATGTGGCCCTTTACCACTATTGTTATGTATCTCATACTAGTAGTATGTAGGTCATTGGTTTTTAGTGCATAATACATATCATTATCTTATATAATACAGACGTTACTTCAAAAAAGAAGATGATTACGTCCTACGCGTCATGCATTTAGTCATGCATATTAACCAATGACTTAAATTCTGCCAAGCCACTGGTTTTCCTGGCTAGCTCAGGCAACCCATTCCATGCTCTATTAGCACTAGGGAAAAAGGAGTATTTGTACAAATTTGTCCTAACAAATCATCATTAGGCATGGTTGATATGGTGCACTAAGTTCTTTATCCTTTTTTTGAATCCCCACTTCAAGCCTGCATACCTTTTATCAAGAGGCCCAGTTGATTAACTGGTTGTCTGGTTGTGATAACTTCATGGTTGTGTGGTATGTGCTCTAAACTGTTATCTCAATAATTCCCAGTTCAAACGCAGCCCACTACTCTCCCTGCTGTCCTGTGGAAGGTTTTTTGGGCTTGGACCTTCAATTTTGAAGGAACATCCCGTTCAGACCATTCAATCTATAGGGCAGAGGATGTAACTGTCATCTGTTTTTGTGGCCAATAATTTTTGAGGGTGTCATGTGGCCAACACAATGACCAAACACCTTTACTTTTCCCAAACTAATGTCAGGTACCTATTACAGCTGGGTAGACTCAGAGGTGCCCTAAAGATCTTGAAAAAAAAAAACAGTCTTCACCAGCATTTGAACACAGAACCCTCTGATTCTGAAGCCAAGAGCTTTACCACTCTGCCACCATGCCTTGTAGTATTTTTTATAGGCATTCAAATGTCCCTAACCATATTCAAACTTCTATTAAATAGATGTCTTGCCAAGCAATGTTGTACACTAGTACTTAAAATAGTTTCAAGTTTGTACCCTGCCATTCTCTGCAAATGGTTTGGGCAAGGATATAATAATCTTAAATATAAATTTATAAAACATAATAGCCTAAATGTAGCAGACAGTTACCCTTGAGTTTTGTCCTAGTATATCTTCTATTTCTTTGATAAAATCTAATGAAATATCAACACAGTAACAATTCTGTAGTGGCTTAGAGACATGAACCACTTGGCTGCTTATCAAGGGGGCTTTAGCTCGAATCCCGATTAAAAGGCAGCCATGGAAACCTCCAAGATACCCCCTTTCTTGGGTCCACAAAAGAGATTGTACCATAGTGCACTGTGTGTGCTTATTCAGCATGATAGTTGCTCTCTATAAAAGTAATTAAAAAAAATAAATTTTGTAAACCCGTCATACTTTTTTTTTCAGATGCTGCATCCGCCCAGCAAGCACCTCCTCCAAGGCCTGCTCCACCTGCACCTCCTGGGGCCAGACCTCCTCCCCCAGCCGTACACAGACCTCCTCCCCCACCTACACAACGACCAAGTACAGAGGCTCAGATTAACAAACCTGGTAAAGGAAACACTTTTTATTTTGAAGTCTGTCAAACAAGCTGTAGTAGTGTCCCCTTGATGTTAGAATTATTTAAAAACTAGGAACCATATAGAACATTTTGGAAAGAAAACAAAAAGAATTGGTCCTACTTATAAACAAGAAAAACATTTTTTAAAAAATAAATTAAAAAAACAAAGCTTAAATTAACTGTAGTTGTATCAATTAGTTTGGATCAGTCATGTATTTAAATTTGTAATAGATCTAGACTTACAACAATTAATCTACGCAATTACAAATATTTTTACAAATCTTATATCAACTCACTCTGTCATTCTCTTAAAAATCTGAAAACCAGCTGGTAAATTTTTTTTGTATTGATTCTTGTGTTGTCAGGTAAAATTTCAGCTTGATCCGAGATTGGGTGTGGTTGAAATAACGTGTACAAACTTTTTACCAGACAGACAGAGTGAGTTGATATAAACTTCGTAAAAATTGTGAACCTTTCCCTTAGTCTGTTAAACTGTTGGGGCACCAATCATGAACAGACAACCATCTCTCTCCATTCCTCTCTGGCTTTTGCTAGGGTTAAATTTTCTTCCTTTGGCTGACTCTCCTTCTTTTCCCTGGTACTGTTCCCCGCAGAAAAGTCTTTGCCATCCCTGAGAATCTTGTTGTAATTAAATACATTAGTTCCCTTATTTTAGAGACACAATATGCTGCTTGCATGTTATGAATTTATTATTGTTATATATTTTTCAAAAAGGGAATGATCAGCAGTCGCTGAATACGAGAAATTCTGTCAATGGTTCGACCAGTCCAGCCGTTACAAAGTCTGGTTCAGTTAAAAAGTGAGTTTGTGTTATTTGTTTTCTTGTTGGAACTGGGCTTGCATGGTCATGGGAAATACTGCTTAATCTTTGGAATCAAAGACAATGCCCTAACCTATATGTTTTTTTACTTTAAAAAAAAAATACAGTCAATGTTGACATTGTTCTAATGTGTTTGTGTTTATATTTTGTGTGTAGAATTATTCCCCTTGGCAAAAGGCTTCATATTATATTGTTGTGTGTTATGTGAGAGTGTGCTATTAAAGAGTCTGATGTATCCAGCATATAGTGTTGGCGTGCTTATTAAGTCCAGTGTTCTTTAGAGTAATATTAATATTATAAGTGTATCATTTTTAAGCTAACAGTAAACATTTCATATTCATATTTCCGGTGGCTCCTTCCAAATTGATTTTTTTTTTTTTTCTTTTCAGAAAGCTTGAAATAACAATAGTCGATGCAAGGCCTATGAGTGAAGCCGGGTTTAGAGACATGAAAGGTGGTCTCACATCACCGTCACTATCGACAGGAAATGAGAAAAGCATACCTAAACCAGGTCGCTAGATTTAATCAGGTTTTAAATGACTATTTTTTATTTTACTATTAGTGTGCCTTGAATGAGAGACCATAATTTATTATTATAAGAATCATTTTTTATACATATCTTTGTTCCTCCCACATTTCTGAGATATTTGTGCTGAGTAATTTGTGTGCCCTAATCAGTGGTGTAGGATTTTGGGGTCTGGGGGGCTTGACCTCTTTAGCGGCCTCTAGATTTTGACACTCAACATCATGACATGAGATAAGGGTGTAACACTTAATGTAAAAACAAATTTTGGACACTCATATGGGAGCCCCCCTCAAGTGGGCCCCAAGGAGATTTTCAAATTTGGACCTTCCTCCTCCACCCTAGCTATACCACTGGCCCTGATGTGTTTTCTTATTTTTGTATATTTATTTATTATTGTATAGAAAGCTAAGGAAAGGTCAAAATGAAGAAGTTATTATCTAAGCAAATCCAGTGCACAGGTTTTCATAGTCTAGCAACAAAAAGGAAATGTTGAGACGATTTAAAAATTAACGAAGAAATCTTTTTGTTTATTCGTAGAAGTGACCGGAATGGAAGAACAAGAAGGACCCCCAAAACCAAGTCGTGTCTCGATAATTAGACCAGCTGTAAAGCCCAGTGAGTCGCTTTGTAAAAGCATAGGCCTGTTATTTTATTTCATTTCTACTACTATTTCTATTCTTATTATTTGTATTATAATTTACTTAAGCATAGGTCTGTTATTTTATTTCATTTCTACTACTATTTCTATTCTTATTATTTGTATTATAATTTACTTAAGCATAAGTCTGTAACTCTTTATAGTTTGCTATTTTTAAATTATACATTTTATATAGACTTTTAACAAATAATTAATCATAATATAAATAATATATAAATATAAAATTAATTATGAAATTTTCTGTTCAGATGAGATTATCCCACCACCTAAACCATCCAGGCCAGAAGTGGGGCTCTCTACTCAAGAGGTGGCACCCTCTACTCAACAGGAGCATTCAGAATCGCTGACCAGTAAAGAAAATGATGTTCCACCAAGGCCTATGAGGCCAACCATCATAAGACCCCAGTCCCAGTTACACAAGTCAACAGGTAGTCAGTTTAATCTGGGTTTATATTTTCTCATTGAGTGTGGTTGTTCTGAAGAAGTTTGTAATGGTGGCCTTCAGCTCTTATGATGAATTTAAAATGTGCTACATTTCTTCTTCTTATTCTTCTTATATAATACAGACGTTACTTCAAAAAAGAAGATGATTACGTCCTACGCGTCATGCATTTAGTCATGCATATTAACCAATTACTTAAATTCTGCTTAGTCACAAGAAAGATGACGCTTACTATAAGCTATCCCAACAAGTCCAACGTCTAATCTTTCGACTCAGGACCGAACACAACAGAATGCGACAACACATGTACCGGAAGCTCAAAATTGGAACCAGTGAAATGTGCTCATGTGGAGTATCACCAGAAAATGCTGACCAAGTCCTCCAAAACTGCTCTCTTTACCAAGAGGCCCGTATAAGACATTGGCCCCAAATCACCCCAATAGAAAGAAAACTATATGGAGAGCTCCCTGATTTGGAAACCACTGCGCAGTTCATCTCATGTATTGGTCTAGTCATATGAACACTCCAACATAACAATGAGAACGATGAAGAAGAAGAAGAACTGGTTTTCCTGGCTACCTCAGGCACCCCATTCCATGCTCTAATAGCACTAGGGAAGAAGGAGTAATTTGTCCTAGCATATGGGATGAGGAATGTGCCTTTATCTTTGTGTCTTTCTGAGTATTTTATTAAATTTTGTATTTGAAGATTATGGTTCATTGTTTTATGTATAATTGCTACTTTTCTTTTGAATCTTCTATCCTGAAGGCTTTCTAAATTTAGTGATTTTACTAAAGGTGTTACTCTAGTCAAATGTGAATATTCGTTTGTTATGAATCTCACTGCTCTATTTTGTGTCTTTGCCTTTAAATGAGGTGATATTTTCTTTGAAAAAATTGTAAATCTCTGTGCAAACATGATACATACTTATAATGATTGCACGAGGCACAATATTATTTTAAGAGTGGCTCAAGTGGCTGAAGGGCTGACTACATAGCAAGGGGGCTCTAGTTCAAATCCCAACTTGAGCTGAGTTGTGCTTGCTGAACATCTAAAGGCAGCCCTTTCAGACCTTGCAACATATGGCTGCAGATGAAGTAAAACTCTTCTGCTTCTATGACCAACAGTTTAACGAAGGTGTTATGTGGCCAGCACAATGACCTACTACCTTTACTTCATTTACATATGCCAGGTGCCCAGTAGAGTCTGCACAATGACCTACTACCTTTACTTCATTTACATATGCCAGGTGCCCAGTAGAGTCTGGCGGACTAAAAAGTTCAAAATGCCAGTTGTCACAGTGATTTGAACCTGAGACCACTTGGTTCGGAAGCCAAGTTCTTAACCACTCAGCCACCACACCATTGAGTGTCTAAAGATAGCAAAGAAATCTCCTAGATAGCTACTAAGGGAAGCCAAGTTCTTAACCACTCAGCCATCACACCATTGGGTGTCTAAAGATAGCAAAGAAATCTCCTAGATAGCTCCTAAGGGAAGCCAAGTTCTTAACCACTCAGCCATCACACCATTGAGTGTCTAAAGATAGCAAAGAAATCTCCTAGATAGCTCCTAAGGGAAGCCAAGTTCTTAACCACTCAGCCATCACACCATTGGGTGTCTAAAGATAGCAAAGAAATCTCCTAGATAGCTCCTCCCCCCACATGTTGACAAAAGAGATAGTGCACTAAGCTTGCTATAGCAGGAAAAATGCCATTGAAAGAGGTTGTAACTAAGGCAAAAGACAGGGAGGAATGGAGAAAGACGGTTGACGAGTCTTGCTTGGTGCTGCCAACGGTCCAACAGACTAAGGGATAGGTCAAGGTAAAAAAAAACAACCTCTGGCTGTCAAGTGTTGGACTGGCAAATAAAGATTCATTTTGGCTAATGTCACAATGTTTGTGTGCTGGGTATTGCTATAGGGTGGAGCTGGTGATTTAGAGGTAAATAGTTCAGAACTTTCCATTATTTCTCCATATCTACTTCACCAGCACTTACCTTTATATTTACACTTCTGTTCTCTTTCACTAATATGACAAAGTCCTAGCCCTTGTTTAGGTTTAACTCTAAGCAGTATTTTTATTTGAATTTTGAATTTACACAAACATTATTTTAACACTATATTTTTTTCATTTTGTTTCAACTTTCTTCAGATCAAAAGCCTTCTGAACAACCCCCTATGGTCCCTCAAAGTCGACCCAAAGCTTCACAAATATCCACTGATACGATTGATCCGCCGAAACTTAGTCCAAGTCCTAGACCGAGAAGCACAGTTTTCTCTTCCATTGAGTCAAATAAATCTAGCTCTTCAGTAGAAACTAAAAGTGCTCCTGTGCCGTCACCACGTCCTACACCTAGAGTTTCCAAAGATGTTGCCTCAAAGCCTGAGATCAGCACAGACACAAGACTAGAATCGTCACAGAAAACTGATTCGTCCACATTTGGTTTACAAGAGAAACCTCAGACTATTAAACCACCTCTGCCAGAACCTCCGCAGCGTCCCAAGAGACCTTCAGCTCAGCCTAAACCAAACCCGACCCCTAAACAAGACGATGACTTTAATGATGTTGGCCCTCTATATGCTAAAATTGTAAAGCCTTCTAAAAAATCTACTAGCGATGAATCACCTGTTAATGAGGTCAACGACATTACATCTGAACTGGGGTCACATTTCCAGGTCAAGTTACGCTCAACAACCTCTGTAGAAGAAGCAAGTCCCACTGAATCTGCTAATAAAGATTCATCAAATCAAAGACACTCACAGGCCATGGGTTTACCAAAACCTGTCCCCAAACCTAAACCTTTAAGCAGATCTGACTCTGGAAAAGCCAAAATTCCAGAAGCTGAGTCAGTACCAGAAGATGTATTTAATGAGAAAAACAGTGAAGCAGTGCTTAGACCTAAATCAAATGTGCCTACTCAAGCAGCCAACAATGATGAAATCAAACCTGGGCACATATCAGAACATTTTTTGTCTAAATTTGAGCATACCGGAAGCTTGGATGATTCCCAACTACCTTCTGAGAAGTATGTTCCACCACTTCCAGTTAAGAGACCAGTCACTTTTATCGGTGCACCACAGAGGAATAAAGTGACAGACTCTTGCACTGACTGCACTGATCATTGTAACAATAAAACAGGTGAAGATGTTAAGATGGCACCAGAGATTAAAGAGTAAGTTTTTTTCTCTTAGGTAAACAACCTAGATTGTGCTCATTGTTATATACCAATATTGCTGTCAGTTAAAGTCATACTTTGATCAGAAAGTTTAAGCTTTTCTATGTTTTAAAGTTCCAAAGATCTCAGCTAACAAAGTTTTTACTTCTAGAATAGCCTACATCTATTGTTCAAACATTTTCAACTATTTTATATCTAAAAGCTGTGTAAAATTTCTTTAGATCCTAAAATAACTCCAGCTTTCATACCTCACCATCCATGGGGCAGACGATGTAAGTTTGCTGTTGTAAAATGTTTTTGTAAAATGTTTTACATGTTCCGGATGTTCCTTCAGATTTGAAGATAGTTACTTCCTAGTCCAAACCTCCAGCAGGACGGCGGGTGATGGGAGTGGGCAGGTTTGAACCAGGTACCATCATTAAAGCCAAACGACAGTCCAGCGCACAAACCGCACGACCAGTCGGTGATGTAGCCAGCACAAACACCAGCTGCATTTACCTTCTTTGACTAATGTGTGGTACACCAAAATTCAAAGATACCAGACTTCACTGGGATTCAAACTTGAGAATCCCTGGTTTGGAAACCAAACCTTTTATCATTCAGCCACCTCGCTCCCTTACTTCTAGTAGTATTATAATATTTCATATTTTAAAATCTTTTGTAGTAGTGTCCCCTAGTTGTTAGAATTGTTTAAAAACTAGGAACAGTACAGAGCATTTAGGGAAGGAAAGAAAAAGAATTGGCCCTAGTTATAAAAAAATTGTGAACTATTACCTGTCCCTTAGTCAGTTAAACTATTTGGGCACCACACATGAACTGATAACCATCTCTCTCCATTCCTCTCTGTCTTTTGCTAGGGGTACATTTTCTTCCATGTCGATTCCTTAATGTTATTCTCCCACTGCTTCCTTAACCCTTTAAACGCGTGTGGTAGATTAGCCTCTAAACATCAGAATTGTAGTTCCATTTTGTATACACTCATTGTAAAACAGCTCAGCACTTTAAGGGTTAAAAACTCGGAACGAAACAGAACGAAAGCTGTAGGCAATGTTTATGGAAAAAATGGATGGTAGAACAAGACCTTTAGTCTTCAATTATTTCACAATAATATGTCCCTTTAATCTATAAGCTAAAGCAAGGAGGTAGACAAAATTGCTTGATCAGATGACTATACCATTAGGTTTTAAATTGCTTGATCAGATGACTGTACCATTAGGTTTTAAATTGATTGATCAGAGGACAATACCATAAGTGTTAAATTGCTTGATCAGATGACTATACCATAAGTTTTAAATTGATTGATCAGATGACTATACCATAAGTTTTAAATTGATTGATCAGATGACTATACCATAAGGTTTTAAATTGCTTGATCAGATGACTATACCATAAGGTTTTAAATTGCTTGATCAGATGACTATACCATAAGGTTTTAAATTGATTGATCAGATGACTATACCATTAGGTTTTAAACTGCTTGATCAGATGACTATACCATTAGGTTTTAAATTTATTGATCAGATGACTATACCATAAGTTTTTAAATTGATTGATCAGATGACATTACCATAAGTTTTAAATTGATTGATCAGATGATAAGGTTTTAAATTGCTTGATCAGATGACTATACCGTAAGGTTTTAAATTGATTGATCAGATGACTATACCATTAGGTTTTAAACTGCTTGATCAGATGACTATACCATTAGGTTTTAAATTGCTTGATCAGATGACTATACCATTAGGTTTTAAACTGCTTGATCAGATGACTATACCATTAGGTTTTAAACTGCTTGATCAGATGACTATACCATTAGGTTTTAAACTGCTTGATCAGATGACTATACCATTAGGTTTTAAATTGCTTGATCAGATGACTATACCAGATTTTAAATTGATTTAGCTGTATTTCAATGAGATGAATTGCTTGCTATTTTCATTTTTTTATTTTCAGTCACACTCAAGAGAAACCAATGCCTGTTGCCATCACGTCAAAAGGGGCATCTACTCCTCAAGGTGAGACAAAGTTGCATCAGATTAGCTCCCCTGAAACATGGATCATTCAGAAATAAAGTGTTTTTAGATTCAATTAAAAAAAAAAAAAATCTTATAGAATGTACTTGTAAACAAATCTGCTGTTAGCCTGACTACATTATGACCATAGCCAATGCCCAGACTCTCATAGTTGTCAATAGAGGCTAATGAAATCAGAATTATGTTTTTAGTAGGCTTAAATTTAAGTCCTTTATCAAGTTAGTTTTACAGCAAATCAGTTTTTAGCTGACCAGAAATAGTTTGTAAGCTAAGCAACACAATCCTTCTCTACAATGTAAAAGTACAATAATGCCAGAATTTTTAAAAACTGTAACAGGGAATAGTTCTGATATGAAAAAACCTGCAAGGCCAAGTAGACCCTCACCACCTTCTGGCGGAGGATCACCACAACCCCTGCACCTAGGACCAAGTGTTGATCCAACTCTCAAGCAGCAGCCAAGTCTGTCTGAGGAGGTCAAGCCTCGGAGACCTAGTGGGCCTTCACCGCTGCTACCACCAGCTGGGGGTCAACGTCCTGAAGAGAAAGAGAAAGATATTGCAAGGTAGCATAATAATTCCTTGTTAATAAGAGAAACTAGATAGATATTATGTTTTGCTACTTGTGTTTCAATAATTCAATCTGAATAAGAGAAACTAGATAGATATTATGTTTTGCTAATTGTGTTTCAATAATTCAATCTGAATAAGAGAAACTAGATAGATATTTAGTTTTGCTAATTGTGCTTCAATAATTCAATCTGAATAAGAGAAACTAGATAGATATTATGTTTTGCTACTTGTGTTTCAATAATTCAATCTGAATAAGAGAAACTAGATAGATATTTTGTTTGGAATTGTGCTTCAATAATTCAATCTGAATAAGAGAAACTAGATAGATATTATGTTTTGCTACTTGTGTTTCAATAATTCAATCTGAATAAGAGAAACTAGATAGATATTTAGTTTTGCTAATTGTGCTTCAATAATTCAATCTGAATAAGAGAAACTAGATAGATATTATGTTTTGCTACTTGTGTTTCAATAATTCAATCTGAATAAGAGAAACTAGATAGATATTATGTTTTGCTAATTGTGCTTCAATAATTCAATCTGAATAAGAGAAACTAGGTAGATATTATGTTTTGCTAAATTGTGCTTCAATAATTCAATCTGAATAAGAGAAACTAGGTAGATATTATGTTTTGCTAATTGTGCTTCAATAATTCAATCTGAATAAGAGAAACTAGGTAGATATTATGTTTAGCTAATTGTGCTTCAATAATTCAATCTGAATAAGAGAAACTAGGTAGATATTATGTTTTGCTAATTGTGCTTCAATAATTCAATCTGAATAAGAGAAACTAGGTAGATATTATGTTTAGCTAATTGTGCTTCAATAATTCAATCTGAATAAGAGAAACTAGGTAGATATTATGTTTTGCTAATTGTGCTTCAATAATTCAATCTGAATAAGAGAAACTAGGTAGATATTATGTTTAGCTAATTGTGCTTCAATAATTCAATCTGAATAAGAGAAACTAGGTAGATATTATGTTTTGCTAATTGTGCTTCAATAATTCAATCTGAATAAGAGAAACTAGGTAGATATTATGTTTTGCTAATTGTGCTTCAATAATTCAATCTGAATAAGAGAAACTAGGTAGATATTATGTTTAGCTAATTGTGCTTCAATAATTCAATCTGAATAAGAGAAACTAGGTAGATATTATGTTTTGCTAATTGTGCTTCAATAATTCAATCTGAATAAGAGAAACTAGGTAGATATTATGTTTAGCTAATTGTGCTTCAATAATTCAATCTGAATAAGAGAAACTAGGTAGATATTATGTTTTGCTAATTGTGCTTCAATAATTCAATCTGAATAAGAGAAACTAGGTAGATATTATGTTTAGCTAATTGTGCTTCAATAATTCAATCTGAATAAGAGAAACTAGGTAGATATTATGTTTTGCTAAATTGTGCTTCAATAATTCAATCTGAATAAGAGAAACTAGATAGATATTATGTTTTGCTAATTGTGTTTCAATAATTCAATCTGAATAAGAGAAACTAGGTAGATATTATGTTTTGCTAATTGTGTTTCAATAATTCAATCTGAATAAGAGAAACTAGGTAGATATTATGTTTTGCTAATTTTGTTTCAATAATTCAATCTGAATAAGAGAAACTAGGTAGATATTATGTTTTGCTAATTTTGTTTCAATAATTCAATCTGAATAAGAGAAACTAGATAGGTATTTTGTTTGGAATTGTGCTTCAATAATTCAATCTGAATAAGAGAAACTAGATAGGTATTTTGTTTGGAATTGTGCTTCAATAATTCAATCTGAATAAGAGAAACTAGATAGATATTTTGTTTGGAATTGTGCTTCAATAATTCAATCCGAATAAGAGAAACTAGGTAGATATTATGTTTTTCTAATTGTGCTTCAATAATTCAATCTGAATAAGAGAAACTAGGTAGATATTATATTTTGCTAATTGTGCTTCAATAATTCAATCTGAATAAGAGAAACTAGATAGATATTTTGTTTGGAATTGTGCTTCAATAATTCAATCTGAATAAGAGAAACTAGATAGATATTTTGTTTGGAATTGTGCTTCAATAATTCAATCTGAATAAGAGAAACTAGATAGGTATTTTGTTTGGAATTGTGCTTCAATAATTCAATCTGAATAAGAGAAACTAGATAGATATTTTGTTTGGAATTGTGCTTCAATAATTCAATCTGAATAAGAGAAACTAGATAGATATTTTGTTTAGCTAATTGTGTTTCAATAATTCAATCTGAATAAGAGAAACTAGATAGATATTTTGTTTGGAATTGTGCTTCAATAATTCAATCTGAATAAGAGAAACTAGATAGATATTTTGTTTGGAATTGTGTTTCAATAATTCAATCTGAATAAGAGAAACTAGATAGATATTTTGTTTGGAATTGTGCTTCAATAATTCAATCTGAATAAGAGAAACTAGATAGATATTTTGTTTGGAATTGTGTTTCAATAATTCAATCTGAATAAGAGAAACTAGATAGATATTTTGTTTGGAATTGTGCTTCAATAATTCAATCTAAATAAGAGAAACTAGATAGATATTTTTTTTGGAATTGTGCTTCAATAATTCAATCTGAATAAGATAAACTAGATAGATATTATGTTTTGCTAATTGTGCTTCAATAATTCAATCTGAATAAGAGAAACTATGTAGATATTATGTTTTGCTAATTATGTTTCAATAATTCAATCTGAATAAGAGAAACTAGATAGATATTTTGTTTGGAATTGTGCTTCAATAATTCAATCTGAATAAGAGAAACTAGATAGATATTTTGTTTAGCTAATTGTGTTTCAATAATTCAATCTGAATAAGAGAAACTAGATAGATATTTTGTTTGGAATTGTGCTTCAATAATTCAATCTGAATAAGAGAAACTAGATAGATATTTTGTTTGGAATTGTGTTTCAATAATTCAATCTGAATAAGAGAAACTAGATAGATATTTTGTTTGGAATTGTGCTTCAATAATTCAATCTGAATAAGAGAAACTAGATAGATATTTTGTTTGGAATTGTGTTTCAATAATTCAATCTGAATAAGAGAAACTAGATAGATATTTTGTTTGGAATTGTGCTTCAATAATTCAATCTAAATAAGAGAAACTAGATAGATATTTTTTTTGGAATTGTGCTTCAATAATTCAATCTGAATAAGATAAACTAGATAGATATTATGTTTTGCTAATTGTGCTTCAATAATTCAATCTGAATAAGAGAAACTATGTAGATATTATGTTTTGCTAATTATGTTTCAATAATTCAATCTGAATAAGAGAAACTAGATAGATATTATGTTTTGCTACTTGTGTTTCAATAATTCAATCTGAATAAGAGAAACTATGTAGATATTATGTTTTGCTAATTATGTTTCAATAATTCAATCTGAATAAGAGAAACTAGATAGATATTTTGTTTTGCTACTTGTGTTTCAATAATTCAATCTGAATAAGAGAAACTATGTAGATATTATGTTTTGCTAATTATGTTTCAATAATTCAATCTGAATAAGAGAAACTAGATAGATATTTTGTTTTGCTACTTGTGTTTCAATAATTCAATCTGAATAAGAGAAACTATGTAGATATTATGTTTTGCTAATTATGTTTCAATAATTCAATCTGAATAAGAGAAACTAGATAGATATTATGTTTTGCTACTTGTGTTTCAATAATTCAATCTGAATAAGAGAAACTATGTAGATATTATGTTTTGCTAATTATGTTTCAATAATTCAATCTGAATAAGAGAAACTAGATAGATATTATGTTTTGCTAATTGTGCTTCAATAATTCAATCTGAATAAGAGAAACTATGTAGATATTATGTTTTGCTAATTATGTTTCAATAATTCAATCTGAATAAGAGAAACTAGATAGATATTATGTTTTGCTACTTGTGTTTCAATAATTCAATCTGAATAAGAGAAACTATGTAGATATTATGTTTTGCTAATTATGTTTCAATAATTCAATCTGAATAAGAGAAACTAGATAGATATTTTGTTTTGCTACTTGTGTTTCAATAATTCAATCTGAATAAGAGAAACTATGTAGATATTATGTTTTGCTAATTATGTTTCAATAATTCAATCTGAATAAGAGAAACTAGATAGATATTTTGTTTTGCTACTTGTGTTTCAATAATTCAATCTGAATAAGAGAAACTATGTAGATATTATGTTTTGCTAATTATGTTTCAATAATTCAATCTGAATAAGAGAAACTAGATAGATATTATGTTTTGCTACTTGTGTTTCAATAATTCAATCTGAATAAGAGAAACTATGTAGATATTATGTTTTGCTAATTTTGTTTCAATAATTCAATCTGAATAAGAGAAACTAGATAGATATTTTGTTTTGCTAATTTTGTTTCAATAATTCAATCTGAATAAGAGAAACTAGATAGATATTTTGTTTGGAATTGTGTTTCAATAATTCAATCTGAATAAGAGAAACTAGATAGATATTTTGTTTGGAATTGTGCTTCAATAATTCAATCTGAATAAGAGAAACTAGATAGGTATTTTGTTTGGAATTGTGCTTCAATAATTCAATCTGAATAAGAGAAACTAGATAGATATTTTGTTTGGAATTGTGCTTCAATAATTCAATCTGAATAAGAGAAACTAGATAGGTATTTTGTTTGGAATTGTGCTTCAATAATTCAATCTGAATAAGAGAAACTAGGTAGATATTATGTTTTTCTAATTGTGCTTCAATAATTCAATCTGAATAAGAGAAACTAGATAGATATTATGTTTTGCTACTTGTGTTTCAATAATTCAATCTGAATAAGAGAAACTATGTAGATATTATGTTTTGCTAATTATGTTTCAATAATTCAATCTGAATAAGAGAAACTAGATAGATATTTTGTTTTGCTACTTGTGTTTCAATAATTCAATCTGAATAAGAGAAACTAGATAGATATTTTGTTTGGAATTGTGCTTCAATAATTCAATCTGAATAAGAGAAACTAGATAGATATTATGTTTTGCTAATTGTGCTTCAATAATTCAATCTGAATAAGAGAAACTATGTAGATATTATGTTTTGCTAATTGTGTTTCAATAATTCAATCTGAATAAGAGAAACTAGATAGATATTATGTTTTGCTAATTTTGTTTCAATAATTCAATCTGAATAAGAGAAACTAGGTAGATATTATGTTTTGCTAAATTGTGCTTCAATAATTCATTCTGAATAAGAGAAACTAGATAGATATTTTGTTTGGAATTGTGCTTCAATAATTCAATCTGAATAAGAGAAACTAGATAGATATTTTGTTTTTCTATAAATGCTACAAAAAATAAGTAAATCTTACTTTGCATGTAACATCTTTTTTTTTTATGTTTTGCAGTAACATTCAAGAAAAACCTGGCACATTGTCTGCTTCCAAAGCTGCCAGTAAGTACATTCAAATGAATGGTTTAGATCTTAATGTTTTTTTAATTCTAATCACACATAAATAAATAAAAAAAAAACAACAACAGCAGCTGCAGTCCACTTTGTGTCTTTTCTCTTTCTTCTTCTTCTTCTAGCCAGCTTTATTGCTGCTGAGCTGTGAGCTCTTTTGCAGACTGTGCCAAGGAAAAAAAAGCGTGCTGTTTTCTTCAGCTGTTCAGCACTGCCGTACAGGGTGTTGGTTATGTTGGGCTGTAGTGGAAGTAGGGTCTGCCTAAGGTGGATTAGGGAGGGGCATTCAAAGAGGATATGGTTTACGGTTTCAAAGGGGTTGGCGCAATGTCTGAAAAGGGGTAGTTGTGTGGAGTTTATTTTGTTCAGGTGGTAATTTAATAGTGGTGTGTGTCCTGTTCTTAGTTGGAAGATTGTAGATTGTTCTTTGCGGGGGAGGAAGTTAATACTGTCCAGTTTGTTAGGCGTAGTCATTTCTCTGTACATGGCTCTGCTGTCTTTTCTCTTTAAAATACCTTAATATCTTTGTGAATCAACATTTGTTAACTGTTGAGATTGACATACTCTGATCTAAATATAAATCTTGAATTTGTACTCAGGTTGAAAATAATTTGAAATATTCTCAATGTTTGAGTTTCTTATGCCTTCACCCATGAACACAACTCCCACAAACACACTGACTGCTCTGTTTATAGTTTTAACCCTACAATTCCTTAGCTCCTAAAACAAACTTCTATGCCTGGGCTCCTGAGGGCCAGACATTTCTTTTGAGCACTAGGTCTTATAAAACTTGAGCTTTTTTTCAAGCTCTCACTGTCTCTTTCAGTTGAAGCAGAAACATTCTTCTAGATAAAGAATATAAATCAATCAAAACATGGATCAACTGTTTACATGCCGATCTCATGTTTCTAGGAAATTTTCAGAAATTGTTCCTGTAAAACCACACCTGTTCAATGTAAATGTGACTAATCAATGCTGTGACCTAATTTGACCTGTTTCCAGAAACCATGGTCAGGTCAAAGAAGACACAGAACACGCGTTAATTAAATCATCCAATCAGGGAAAGAGGTCAGGAAAAAAATAGCATACATTAGTTTCTAGAAGGTCTCAGTTTATAAAATATTTAGAAGCTTCTAGGATTCTGGTTTAGAAAAGTATAAATTGGGGAAAAGCAAATTAGTCAGGGTCCTTGCATAGTAACTGTCTTGGCATTGTAATGAGTTCTTAAATGGTTGCATGTCCATTAGTTGAAGTTAAAGTTGTATCATAAAGTTGTCTCAGTAAAAAGTTAAAGTAGTAGAAAGCTGAATATTATCACTATATTTACTTCAAGTTTTTATTGAATTGAAAATCTAAGTCTATGTTTAGTTTGAAGATGTTTACTAAAGAAGTAAGAAAAGAACACTGATGTTTCTTCAGTGTGACGTCAAGTCATTTATATACCTCTCTGGCAAGATGATTCTGTTAGTGCCATTGTTAATATAAGAAAGAAATTATACAGGATATATTGAAAGAATATGTTACATTTTTTTTACATATTTTGGATGTTCCTTCAGAGTTGAAGATAGTTTACTTCCTAGTCTGAACCTCCCGCAGGATGACAGGGGATGGGAGCGGGCAGGGTTTGAACCCGGGACCATCGGTAAATCCAAACGACAGTCCAGCGCGCAAAGGGCACGACCAGGCAGAATAGTAATAATACATCAAGAAATATTTGGCAATTAAGAAACATAAATCATCGCAGTAAACACATGAGGGTAGACACTTGCAAAGGCTGAATATGTGGTTTAATTATAATTGATTGGTTAACTTTAGATTCTGATTCATTTTTTTAAAGTACTGAAATATAGGTACAGCAACCAAACATCAGTTTGGAAAATCTGTACTGCAGTCTGGTTGTTTTAGTCCACAGAATCTCTCATTTCTTTACATCCACAGAATCTCTCATTTCTTTATATCCACAGAATCTCTCATTTCTTTATATCTGCAGAATCTCTCATTTCTTTACATCCACAGAATCTCTCATTTCTTTCCATCCACAGAATCTCTCATTTCTTTATATCCACAGAATCTCACATTTCTTTATATATACATTTCTTTATATCAACAGAATCTCTCATTTCTTTACATCCACAGAATCTCTCATTTCTTTATATCCACAGAATCTCTCATTTCTTTATATCTACATTTCTTTATATCCACAGAATCTCTCATTTCTTTACATCCACAGAATCTCTCATTTCTTTATATCCACAGAATCTCTCATTTCTTTATATCTACATTTCTTTATATCCACAGAATCTCTCATTTCTTTACATCCACAGGAACTCTCATTTCTTTACATCCACAGAATCTCTCATTTCTTTACATCCACAGAATCTCTCATTTCTTTATATCTACATTTCTTTATATCCACAGAATCTCTCATTTCTTTACATCCACAGAATCTCTCATTTCTTTACATCCACAGGAACTCTCATTTCTTTACATCCACAGGAACTCTCATTTCTTTTCATCCACAGAATCTCTCATTTCTTTACATCCACAGAATCTCTCATTTCTTTACATCCACAGAATCTCTTATTTTTTTATATCCACAGAATCTCTCATTTCTTTACATCCACAGAATCTCTCATTTCTTTATATCTACATTTCTTTATATCCACAGAATCTCTCATTTCTTTACATCCACAGGAACTCTCATTTCTTTACATCCACAGGAACTCTCATTTCTTTTCATCCACAGAATCTCTCATTTCTTTACATCCACAGAATCTCTCATTTCTTTACATCCACAGAATCTCTCATTTCTTTACATCCACAGAATCTCTTATTTTTTTATATCCACAGAATCTCTCATTTCTTTACATCCACAGAATCTCTCATTTCTTTATATCTACAGAATCTCTCATTTCTTTACATCCACAGAATCTCTCATTTCTTTATATCTACAGAATCTCTTATTTTTTTTACATCCACAGAATCTCTCATTTCTTTACACCCACAGAATCTCTCATTTCTTTACATCCACAGAATCTCTCATTTCTTTATATCCACAGAATCTCTCATTTCTTTACATCCACAGAATCTCTCATTTCATTCACTTATATCACCTCTCCCTTTCATTATTTAAATATAAATAGTGAACATTATGAAGAGAGTGTTTTGTTGTCATGGCTTTGGCTGACTCAGATTAATAGAGAATATGAATAAGGCAATTAATTAACTAAGCTTGTCGACTTAATGGTTTACTTTTGTATCTTGTCTTTAGAACCAGTTGTGTTACCTAGGCGACCAGGACCTGGCCATCCTCTGTATCACTATATGTCCAAAGAGCCCCATGGCATAGCTGTCCATGGCTATACTGCCCGCCAGGAGGATGAACTCAGCTTTAAGGTAATGAAAAAACCCAGCTTTTAGTTTCTGACTTCTGCTTGTTTACTTGTATAGGGGAGGTAACCACTTCTAACTCTTAACATTTTAGTATTTATATTGTTAATGAATTGAGGGGAAGGGTATGCTGTGGACTGATGTCTTGATGGTACTGGGTTTGAACTCGGCGCCATCTCCCCTCGTCCTGCGGGAGGCTTTGGCTAGGATGTAGTAATTTTCAATTTTGAATGAACATACATAATAATGTACAATGAACAATCTAAGAATTTGTGAGGGTTATACGCTCCTTTATATGATTCACTTCTCTTTTGTTCTCCCTCACTCTTTCACCTGGTACTTTGCCTTGTAGGATCAATTTTTTCATGATTGGGATCTTGTCCTGCACTGAAACCTGATAAAATACTCAGGAAGACACAAAGATGCTTACTCTATATATACATGCATGAACTATGGCCAACTCTGCTATTCCAGAATTGGCTTGATTAGTCACACCAGATTCTGCCCTATCTCAAGACATAACCAAAACCAGTGACTCACCTGTCGCATTCATTGTCTTCCAAGACAGAAGAAGCGATATGCTAAGATTAAGTCGTACAAATGTTCTTTCTTCAAGCATAGAACAGGTTGCCTGAATCATCCAGGAAAACCATGGACTTAGCAGACTTTAACTATTTCTCCCTTAACTGACGATACCAACGTTGATTCCACCAGAATGTGGTAAATAATTACGGAGAGAATGAGTTAAGTCTTTAAAGAACATGACAACTAGATTACCACAGGGGCTTAGGACATAGTAATCTTCTTTTTGAAGGAATGACTGTAATTGATAAGATAAGATAAAAGAGGGATGAAGTTAGTTGCAGATGTTGTTATAGTCTTCAATTGCTTGAAAGAGGTCTCATTGTAGGTCTTGTATTTAGTCATGTTAACCCTAAGAAGTGCCAATAGTATGGATAGACATGAGTTATTTAAATATTAAATAGTCTTTGAGATACATCAGTTCAGACATTCTGTTTTTACATAGGTTGGTGACACAGTTCTTTTAGTGAGAAAAGAAGATGAGCATTGGCTGGTTGGCAAGTTTGGCGGCAAGGAAGGACTTTTCCCTGCCAACTATGTGCAAGTCAAATGTCCACTTCCAGAGGAGGTCAGTACACAAATCTGGGGGGGGGGGGGGGGGGGCACTTGGAGTTGTTTAAAATGTGGAAAGACACACCTCAAACAGAAATAATATACTTTTCTTGTTTTGTTTGTTTGTTTTTAAGAGGAATAACCTTTTTTTCTTATTTCCTGTATGTGACTTGAAAAATTCAAAAGGTGTGACTTTCTATTTATTTTTTTATTTATACATATATATGTTTGTGGTAAGTGATATGGTGGCTGAGTGGTAAAGGTCTTGACTTTTGAATCAAGGGTATTGTTCGAACCTTGGGATTTTGAACTTTGTGATTTTATGATGCCCATGAGTCTTAAACAGCTCTAATGGGTACCTGACAGAATTAGAGGAAGTCAAGGTAGTTGGTCATTGTGTTGGCCACATGACTCCCTCATTAACTGTTAGCTATAGAAACAGATAAGCTTCACATCATCTGCCCCAATAGATTCCAAGGTCTAAATGGGGTAGCTTTACTTTTTTTTTTTTATACATATTTTATTGTTTAAAAATATGACACACATTTGCTCACAGATAAAATGTATAGTTATACATACCTGTAACTCTATGCATTATTGGGTAAATACTTTTAAATTATTCAGAATTCAACATCTGGGCTTGCCCAGTCAATTGTTGGAAATGACATTGGAGCTTGTGCCCCGACTAACTCAGTCAAAGGTCCAAGATGTAAAGCAAGATTTGATTTTGACGGTACATTTGTTTTTCACTTATGTTTTAAATAATAAATTTTACACTAAACTCCAGCCAATAATATTTTGTTTGCCATTATGATACGGTAACGTTACAATTTGAATGTCAACTTTCAGGTGAAGGGGACGGTGACCTTGCCCTTGAAGACGGCGATGTGGTGCAAATCATAGAAAGAGTAGGGACAGAGTGGTTGAGGGGTGAGAAGAAAGGTCGCAGGGGTATCTTTCCTGTTTCCTTTGTTGAAATCATTGAGGATCTGCCGAGCAACGAAGCCTTGTCCATGCCAGTCACGGCCATCGCTGATTTCAATGGACAAGAAGGGGAACTCTCTTTCTCAGTAAGTTTAAAAAAAGATTAACGAAGTGAAACACAGAAATCATATTGTTACGAGCAGATGAGACTGGGAAGCATGGTCGAGAGGCTGGGAAGCGTGGTCGAGAGGCTGGGAAGCGTGGTCGAGAGGCTGGGAAGCGTGGTCGAGAGGCTGGGAAGCGTGGTCGAGAGGCCAAGTGCACTTGGCTTGGCTTGGCTTGGCTACCTAGAAGGGGGCCTCGAGGTTCGACACCCGACTCGGGCAGAGTTGTGTTTACTGAGCGGCTTAAGGCAGCAGGGAAAACCAACTCCTAGATACCCCCCTCCCCCCCACCGGTCCACAAATGAGGTTGGACCAAAAGCGCTCTGAGCATGCTATAAGCATGAAAGTAGCGCTATATAAAAAAAGCTATAAATATACACCAAACAGACTCATATATATATATATATATTATATTATGAGGACTTTATGATCTTGATTCAACAAATAATAAACTGTCAATTACATTTTTGTTTACATGACTCCATTTCTAATCCTCCTCTATCTTCCCCTTTCATCACGCATTCGCATCCTTCCACATTCACACTATGCTGGGCACACAACACATGCTTTGTTTGGATGTTCCTTTTTCTTTTTCTTTATTCTTGTTTGATGTTCCTTTGGAAATGAGTTATCTTCTAGACTTTGACTGGTGTATCTGTTGGAAGCTTTTTCTTGCATACATTGTCTTATATTACTGTTGGAAGTTGGTCTTGTATATCTGTTAGAAGTCTGTCTTGTATATCTGTTGGAAGTCTGTCTTATATTACTGTTGGAAGTTGGTCTTGTATATCTGTTAGAAGTCTGTCTTGTATATCTGTTGGAAGTCTGTCTTATATTACTGTTGGAAGTTTGTCTTGTATATCTGTTGGAAGTCAGACTTGTATATCTGTTGGAAGTCTGTCTTATATTACTGTACGAAGTCTGTCTTGTATATCTGTTGGAAGTCTTTCTTATATTACTGTTGGAAGTCTGTCTTGTATATCTGTTGGAAGTCTTTCTTATATTACTGTTAGAAGTCTGTCTTGTATATCTGTTTGGAAGTTTGTCTTGTGTATCTGTTTGGAAGATTGTCTTTTGTATCTGTTTGGAAGTTTGTCTTGTGTATCTGCTTGGAAGTCTGTCTTGTATATCTGTTTGGAAGTCTGTCTTGTGTATCTGTTTGGAAGTTTGTCTTTTGTATCTGTTGGAAGTCTGTCTTGTATATCTGTTGGAAGTCTGTCTTGTATATCTGTTTTGATTCTCTGGTATCTAAGTAGGATGCCAATGGGATGAGTCATGGACCAGATTTTAAGATGCTTCTTGGAGTGTGGGGAGTCTCATTGTATGTGGTTCTCACGCTCTACACCCCTCCCTTTCATTAACCCATTGCCCGATCAGTTTGAAGGACATTTGAGAACTGGTTGAGAAAATGTTAAAACAATGTCACTGAATTTTAAAACACTTAATTGACTTTTATAAACATTAATACAATTGCTATTGTTAGTGTCTCTACTTTCTATCTGGCTTTCTGCTAGCACTGGCCTACATGAACACAACTAACTCAAGAACTTGATTGGTTCAGTTCAAACAGCATGAGACCTTATTAGGTGGATTAATAACCAAACAATGTACCAATGGCAATTTGAAACACTGTACTGTTGTACTGAACTGAACCAATCATTCTGGACTTGACCGTCTGGTATCTACTGGGTGCTCTTTATATAGAGATATAGAAATACCACATTCCTGTTGCTAGTCTTTTCCAGACAATAACATGCTAATTTGATGGGCAATTTGCATGTGGATTCTTAACATCCATACTTTCCCATACCTTCCCAAAGGGTCATAAATGTTAATGCTTGCCTGTATGCTGACCTGTGTTGGCCAGTTACACAGAGAGACAGCTGCCTCTACTGGTGTCGCCAATTTATCTATAACAATAGTTTGTATATATTTTGACTGGAACATCCTGCATTTATAGTTAGTAGGTCATTGGGTTCTTCCATATTTCAGAATTTTTTTGTAGTTTATATTTTTTAAAAAATCAGTTTTGACTAATACTTTTTTTTTGTTTCCACTTAAGTCTGGTGATACGATAAATGTCTTGAGTCAAGTCAACAATGAATGGTTGCAAGGAGAGTTCCAAGGAAAGAAAGGAAGATTCCCAGCATCCTTTGTCAGTCACATTCCTATCAATTTGCCTGAATACAGACCATACAAAAAGCCTCAAACCAAAGCATCTGGAGTAACATCTACAATCCAAGGGAAGCAACTTGATTTGATACCTCAGGAGCAGACGTTTGACCAGCAACCACAAGAAGCTGATGAGCTAATCACTGATGGGCCAGTGTTAGTGCAGCGTTCTAAAGAAGTAAGTCACTTGGATTAAAATTCATTGTCCTTAAATAATGAACTGAATTGCTTAATGAAATAGTTGCAATATGCTTGGAGGCATAGGACAAAACCGGAGACCGGGGTTTGAATCCTGGTGAAGACTGGGATTTTTAATTTTGGGGATCTTCAGGCGCCTCAGAGTCCACCCAGCTCTAATGGGTACCTGACATTAGTTGGGAAAAGTAAAGGCGGTTGGTCATTGTGCTGGACACATGACACCCTCATAGGCCACAGAAACAGATGGCCTTTACATCATCTGCCCTATAGACCATAAGGTCTGAAAGGAAACTTTTATACCCAAACAGATGTATGGCTCATTGAAATTTTTTTTATTGTTTTAGAAAAAAAAATCAACTTGACATTCTGTAATTCTGAAATTACGGTCATGAAATAAATAATTTCTTTTTTACAGACTGTTAAAGGTTATTGCCGAGGAAGATTTGATTACCTTGACCCTCCCCTGGGTGACCTAGGCTTCAAGGCTGGTGACAGGATTGAGATTCTAGAGTTTTATGGTGAGGACTGGGCTCGAGGACGTCTGGGCAAGAAGGAAGGAATGATTCCACTCAATCTGGTGGCCGAGGAAATCATAGAACCAGACATTATTATTGGTATGTTCATTTAATGGAAACCAGTCATTGTAGAGTTTAACGGTAATTATTTAATCTTAGCTCATTGCCTGCATCAGCTATTAGATGACTATAATTTTATCAAAAGCATCGTCTGTCCGTTGACTTTCATTGTAGATTGATGTGACAGTTCACATAACTGAATCCAAGGATTACTCATGGCTTGAGATGCCAAGCTTAGCTATGTTTTTATCTTGTTTAGTGATCCTCCATCGTTTGTTATGTTTAACCCTGTGTGTTTAAATAGTCAACATTTTCTAATTCAACTGTATGCAACATCTTACATTATCCCCACCATAAACTAGTATTTTGTCATAATCTATCAACTTAAAATCAACAGAAAGCAAATAATCTGGTGTGAATGTATATTTTGGTTTTCTATAGTTATAATGCCTTGTTTGGTGCAATGCATAAATTGTAAGACAAATTTCCTTATGGATAATAAAGGTTATTATTATTATTATTTTTATTATCATCTGTTATAAAATCTGTATCATATACTCATTTCTAGATATTCTGCTGGGATCCGATTGATCAGATCATGGCTGTTAGTTTATGTGTTTTGTTTTATGGCTTTAGGCTAATTAAATAAGCTATGCAGTATAATCCTACTGAACATTTTGTTTTCTTCATGTTCTAGAACCAGAAGTGAAAATAGAGTACGGGAAAGTCATCCATGATTTCCAAGGAGAAACAGAGAATGACTTGTCACTCAAGGTTGGTCAAATGTTTCTTTTACACTTCACAGGGGGGCACAGTGGCTGAATGGTTAAGCGCTTGGCTTCCGAACCTGGGGTCCTGGGTTCAAATTTCTGTGAAGACTGGGATTTGAAGAATTTCAGGATTTTTAGGGCACCCCCTGAGTCCAGCAACTATAATAGGTACCTAACTTTAGTTGGGGAAAGAAAAACAGTTGGTCATTGTGCTGGCCGCATGACACCCTGCTTGTTAACTGCTGGCCAAAGAAACAGATGACCTTTAACATCATCTGCGCAATAGATCGCAAGGTCTGAAAGGGGAATATTACTTTTTTTTTTTACACATTACAGGTGTGGGAAACACTTTGTTATTTTGATAATGAGACCGCAAATGTAATTAGTTATTTTGTCGTTTAGATCCTCAATCACTATTCCATTTCATTTTACTTTTCTGTATTGAAAGATACCCTTTCACTTTCAGAATTATAATCTTTATCTAAAAAGACCATTTATGATTTCTGTGTTCTTTCTTTCTTGTAAGCTATTTCATGTGTCTTTTACTTAACTCATTTTTTCTTCTCTAGGAAGGTGATGTGATAGAGATGGAGGAAATAGCAGACACCAAAGGCAACTGGAGGTGGGGACGTCTGAATGGAAAGAGGGGAATGTTTCCTGTCATATTTGTAGAACTCTTGCTTAAGTAGAGTTTAGCAAAATCTATATTTGTAGAACTCTTGCCTAAGTAGAGTTTAGCAAAATCTATATTGTAGAACTCTTGCCTAAGTAGAGTTTAGCAAAGTCTATATTTGTAGAAGTCTCGCCTAAGTAGAGTTTAGCAAAGTCCAGCAGATGTAGCTATTTCCCCTGAACACCAAGAGCTGTGACTAACCCTTTGCCCAGCCTGACCTAGATAAATTGTAAATATAAGTAGATGCTTTTGTACATAGCTAACACTTTTAATATTTGTACATCGCATAAAACATACGCATAGCTTTTGTTGAAATTGCTTATTAGAGCAATAATATATTTATATTTGTTAACTTATGTTGAAACTGTCATTTGTTATTTATAATAATAGCTGCCCTTGCAACTGGTTAATTCTATAAAAATCTTGTAACTTGTAACAAAATAAATATTTTTCTGGGTTACTGTGAGATATGGGTGTGTAACATTGGAACTTGTTTTGTAATGAACTTTATTTTTATGTTTTTATAAAATTGTTTATACACATATACATATATGCATAAACGAAGGCAGCTGGCAGAAGATGGCCTCTGAAAGAGACAGGTGGAAAGATCTCACAAAGGTCACAAAGACGGGTGTGGTGCAGAGGATGGCTTTGTCTGCATAAGATGTCTCACAGCTTGGTTTGCATGTCAAGTGAATTACTGTACTCTGTCTTAATCTTTGGAATCCAAGACAACGCCTTAACATGTTTATATATATTATATAAATTTACATAGTCATATTATGTAATATTTATTCATAAACATAACCATTGTGTACAGTTAGAGAAGTAGAGTTGAGGTATTAGATACCAATTAATTAAGGGTTTGGGAATTCTTAAGTTAACTGAGCATTAAAGCAATTAATTATTTTATGCTATTGGTTAATGAGACTATCTATACATGTACTATCTATACTTACTGGGTAGAATGCTTCTAGTAACAATATTTCTCTTTATTTGACTTTCTTTGTAGAACCTGTTGTTTTTTTTAAATTAACGTAACTTCTGATGACCTTCACCTTTCAGTATTATTGATTTGTTGACGCACTCTCATTGTTTCATCTTGATGCTCAATAAATTCTTTGATGTAAGATTTATTTTTTTTACACTGAAATTGTGTTTCTATGGGACACGTCACAATTTATTGCAGACAATGAATCAAGCACAATCGGTTATCAACTGTTATTTACTGAACTATCACATGCACTCATTCCCACCAACACTTTATGCTCCAGCTTTACGTCTAGTGTTGACTTATTGCTTTACATTCTCTCATTAGATCAAAGATAGAAGAAATCCATGAGATGGATTCAGGTTTATGTTTTATTGTTAATTGATTGGTCTCCTTTAAAATGGGTGGTCAAAGGAATTTCTTTTCATTGGGATAAAGTAAAAGTGCCCCTTGTATACCTTGCAATCTATGGAGGAAGATGTTTCTATAGCCGACAGTTAATGAGGGTGTCATGTGGCCAGCACACCGACCAACGGCCTTTACTTCCCCAACGTGTGTCAGGTAGAGTTATCTCCTTTCCTAATATCTAAGAAGACACAAAACCACAGTGCAAAGCACCCTGGGTAAGCGGTCATCATTGTTACATAATGAACAAACTGTATATAATAATTGCTCTGTGACATTATTGTCTGCAACAATTGTGATTTTCCAGTTTCTTTGATTTTGGAAATATTTTACAACACACTTTACATCACCTTACAATTTGAATATTTTATCTATACATTTATTTGAGTTTTGACTTTCTGCATATGAACTTACAACTAAATTTGTTTGTATTCATCTGTACTGCAATATTTCTTTACACTTATTTTTTCTTCCTTTTATTCTATAGTATTTTATTGACTGTAACTCTCCTATGTTTTGTGTTGGGTTGAGCTTTTTAAAATGTTTTTGTTGTATGTTGGGTGGAGTTGCTGATTTACTTTTGTTTAAACTCTAGAATAGTTTCTGTTGTATAAATAACTTAAGCTGATCAAGTCTTTCAATTACTCCACCAATTGTATCCAGCTTCCTGCTGGTCACCTCATTAGATTAGTCAGCTATCAATGATTCTCAAGTTGTTGAGACCATCCAGCTTCCTGCTGGTCTACTCATTAGATTAGTCAGCTATCAATGATTCTCAAGTTGTTGAGACCATCCAGCTTCCTGCTGGTCACCTCATTAGATTAGTCAGCTATCAATGATTCTCAAAATATTGAGACCATCCAGCTTCCTGCTGGTCTACTCATTAGATTAGTCAGCTATCAATGATTCTCAAGTTGTTGAGACCATCCAGCTTCCTGCTGGTCTACTCATTAGATTAGTCAGCTATCAATGATTCTCAAGTTGTTGAGACCATCCAGCTTCCTGCTGGTCTACTCATTAGATTAGTCAGCTATCAACGATTCTCAAGTTGTTGAGACCATGTAGATCTAAATATGATCACAGTCCATCGCTAAAAAAATAGTGTGCCAACTACAGCACTTTTTAGTGATGTAAAGAAAAACATTTCTTGTGCATGCATTCATGAATATTGTTTGACATCCTTGTCTTAGACACCATGATATAGTCTATGACCCTGAGCTGCTCACCCATAAGATAGTTTAGACATTTTTGGGGCCACTGAGGATATGGCCCGTGAACATGTGGCCCAACCAGATAGTGATCCAGGATGCTCTGTGGCCCAACAAGAATATGGTCTGGAAAAATCTTTGTTATTATGATGGTCAGTGATGTGATGCCAATAGTAACCTCACTAGTTGAGATAGTTTGTACTAGAGAAGAATACAATAGCCAAAAATATTAAAGTGTTGTAGGTGACATTGTTTGGGCCATTGCTAATCTCCTTACATTTGCTCTATGAGATGAGCCCTATTCGTTCTATAAATGGTGGAGGCCAGTCAGAATAGAGTAGAAAAGTTCAAATTTTGTGGACTATCTTTTTGCTATTATCACATGACCCAGAACAATCTGACCTTTTTGCACTTACCTTTAGCATTGGATGCAATAGAACAAGTATTAATCTCAGATGTTAGATGCTTAAATAGGTCAATGACATCTTCAAACTAACAATTTAAAAGAAAGAATAATTGCAAGCAGACTATTTATCAGCCTCTAGGCATCATTTTATTATTTATGTTGTGTTACTGAGCTGTTTTGTTTGTTAACATATCGTTTAGAAACTTTTTTTTTTTTTTTTTAATTGGAAATAACTAAAGTTGAATTTAAAAGGTCAAGAATGTTACTGATTCATGTTTTGTTTGCCATTTTTGTTATTGAAAACATTTGAGACTCTTAGAAAGGAGAGTTATGATTTCTTGAGCAGAGGTTTCAGCCTTGACATTGATAATTGTCTGTCTTGGACATCCTATTCAAACTTGCTTGCTTTTTTAATGAACTAGCAGATAAGGGGGAAGATAACCCAGGGTCCACAATGTACAGAACGCTGCATAAACATTTGATGCTAAAATGTTTTACATGTTTCGGATGTTACTTCAGAGTTGAAGATAGTTTACTTCCTAGTCCAAACCTCCCGCAGGACGACGGGGGATGGGAGTGGGCAGGGTTTGAACCCTTGACCGTCGATAAATCAGAACGACAGTCCAGCACGCAAACCGCACGACCAGGCAGACATCCCATGTTCTTGACTTGTTGATTCCAAGTGCTTCCTATTCTAACTAGATCACATGTTTTCATATTATATTGGACTCTCTCTCTCTATATATATATTTATACTTAGTACCGTACATTACAATTTATTGTGTAAATAGGGTTACTGCTGGTTCTATTTATCCATCATTTGAAACCTTTCATTAACATTAACTGCTAATTATCCAACAAAATTTCTATATTACATGTATGAGCTTTTCCTAGTCTATGCCGAACATTTACACTGTATTGTCATCTTATTTTGATACCATATATTTAACTTTGCTTAAAGAGAAATGCATTCATTAATCTCCGAAGATAAATTTAGCAAAATACTGATGCTAAAAAGTAATTAGGTCATTAGTGTGTCTTCAGAGGCATGCCTTCTTTAACATTTGCACCCAAGGATAAAGGTTATTACTTTTATTCATTACTTTGTGTCAGCAACTAAAATGAACAAACAAACAAAATGTTTACTTCTGAAATTGTGTTAGCAGCTAGAAGATTTAGATTCTAGCAAATATTGAAACATCCAAATATGAACACATTTTTATTCTTTTGACTAAATGTTTTCCCTGGATTTGATCTTGTATTCCTATTTTTTTTTTATTTCTGAAACTTGACTCTCTAATATATTGTCCATGACCTGAATAAGTCAACCTCCAGAGAACTGAAAACTGAGTTTAAAAAAGTATCTAATAAGGTTTATTGATAGATATTGGTACTGACTGCTGCAACTGATACTTTGGACTGCTATTAGATATTGAGCTATTTTCTGCAATAATTTGTTAATTTCATGATTGTTTGTTTTTTAATTTATATGAATGTAAACAATTTGGTTTTGAATGTAGAGCATGTCAATTTTTTTAAACTCCATGATTGGGAGAAGACAAAGTCAGGAGTTGACTAATAAGACTCATGAGTACTGTAGTGTAAATCAGTTGTAGGTATTGTGTTGAGACTCAAGAAACATTTGTAGGAACCAAGGGTGTTTGCTTTTACAAATCCTAAAGAAACATTTGTAGGAACCAATGGTGTTTGCTTTTACAAATCCTAAAGAAACATTTGTAGGAATCAATGGTGTTTGCTTTTATAAATCCTAAAGAAACATTTGTAGGAACCAATGGTGTTTGCTTTTACAAATCCTTTTTTTTTGTTGTTGGCTTCTATCATGCTGAAACAAATCACAAAATTGTAGATTTTTGGTCTAGACTTCAATATAAATGCAAATCTTATTTGCTAATGCTATGCAATAAACTATTTGAAAATGATTGTTTTTTTTTTTAACTTTTAGCATTGTTTATTTTAATACTATCAGACTTAATCAAAATATTTCAGTAACTTAATTGTAATAAAACTTTGACCACACATTGAATCAAATTTGACAGACTTTGTTTAGTCAAGCCTTTTAATAAATGACTTATTGAAAAAAAAAAAAGCCATTTGTAATTGAATCCAGTCTGTAACATATACACAGTGAACAAAAGCCTGATGATTGTATGGAGATAGTTTAATAGTTTGTACAATATATAGCATCACTACATTATGTGTTCACCAAGAGAATTATGGGATAGAAAGGAAGTAACATCAGAAACAACATACTCTAGTGGATATTGTCACTGAACTATGTACATACTCTAGTGGATACTTGCCTTGATCAATATACAAATGACTTCAGTGGATCCCATCAATTTATTGTGTGGGAGACCAAAGTTCAACAACTACAATTTACAATTTAGATGTTAAAACAATACATTCTAAACACTATCACTGGTTTGGTGTGAAGGCACTGAACTATGTATTTCAAAACTTGAGCTGTTCTGTGCATGCAGTGTATTCAATCCCCATGAAAAACCAAAAGGTCACTCAACACTATTTGATCACTTCACTATCCTAGCTTTTAACAGCAGTTAGTTGCATAAATAGTTCTGTACATATATAAATATAAACAAACCAACTTATAGTGAAACCCATCCCGTGTAGCTACTCTCTAGACATGAGTGTAACAGTGCTAGACAGCAGTGTATTCTACAGGAACAGCTGGGCACAACCTAGCAATCATTTCTACAGATATGTACACAACGGTTGGAAAAAGTGGGGGGGGGGGGGGGGGGGGGAGTACAAAATATGTTTCTAAAAATGGGAATAAGAGTACAGGCAGGCTACACAAATAAATAAATATGACCGATGCAATAATGTCAGCTTCTAAATGATAAGATACAAGAATGTCATCTTCCAAACAATAATATGAATACATTATTTATACTTAAACATATGTCTAGTGTTTTGACTGAGTATTAAGAATAATCATAGATGTGTTGGTTAGCTAGAGACTCACACACAGACACGACACATTAGGTTGTGTTGGCTAGCTAGAGACTCACACACAGACATGACACATTAGGATGTGTTGGCTAGCTAGAGACTCACACACAGACATGACACATTAGGATGTGTTGGCTAGCTAGAGAGACACACACAGACACGACACATTAGGATGTGTTGGCTAGCTAGAGACTCACACACAGACACGACACATTAGGATGTGTTGGCTAGCTAGAGAGACACACACAGACACGACACATTAGGTTGTGTTGGCTAGCTAGAGACTCACACACAGACACGACACATTAGGTTGTGTTGGCTAGCTAGAGACTCACACACAGACACGACACATTAGGTTGTGTTGGCTAGCTAGAGACTCACACACAGACACGACACATTAGGATGTGTTGGCTAGCTAGAGACTCACACACAGACACGACACATTAGGATGTGTTGGCTAGCTAGAGACTCACACACAGACACGACACATTAGGATGTGTTGGCTAGCTAGAGACTCACACACAGACACGGCACATTAGGTTGTGTTGGCTAGCTAGAGACTCACACACAGACACGACACATTAGGATGTGTTGGCTAGCTAGAGACTCACACACAGACACGACACATTAGGATGTGTTGGCTAGCTAGAGACTCATACACAGATATGACACATTACATTGTGTTGGATGTTAAGAACTTCAACAGACAGGCAAGTGACACAACCACCCCACCAATATACAAAAGATAGAATGCAAGCTGCAGTCATTTAACATCTTATGCAGTCAACTTGAATGAAAATACAAAATGGTCTGACGCAGTCAACTTAAATCTAGGTTGATATATACCGCAGTCAACTTAAATCTAGGTTGATATACACTGCAGTCAACTTAATCTAGGTTGATATATACTGCAGCCAACTAGGTCAAAAATATACCAATATAAAACAAGATAAAAAATGATAAGTAACTAACAGGAAACGCAAATCCTAAAAAAAATAGGGGTGAGGAGGTATTTGAATACAATGTGTTTTTTTTTTAGTAACAACATAACCAATAGACAGAATGAAGTTCCTTGTAAATATTTTGACCAGCAAAACTTTTACTGTCAACATAATGGAAACAAATCAAGATGAACAATAAAAGAATGTCCAGTTCTACGACAAGCATTATATATATATATATATATATATATATAAATGTGACTCGTGCAGAAGCTTGCTAGATTTATTCCCTTTTATAACAATACAGATATGAAGATACTGACCATAGAATAAGGGGTGAAAAAAAAAAGTACACACCAGGACATACTGACCATATCTTGGGCTGGTTATAATACTATGAATGATGTGATCACAACACTGTAGGATGAAAAGACTTAGTCACTGCATAAAACATTACCAGAAAATAAAAAAGATGTCTGTGAGTCTATCCAATAAAAAAAAGGCACAATTCATCGATAGCTTTTGTTGTTTGTCACTCAGCGGAGGTTTGTAAAGAGATAGACCATATTTGTATCAAGTGATGAAATCTAAAAACAAATATCTGAAGTAACTTTTCAAACATTTAACATGTTTATCAACACCATACAATCAGTCATCTGTTTTTCAACACCATACAATCAGTCACTACTAATCTAAATACACACAAGACTTGGTAGTAACTTCACAATAATCACTGAATGTTTAATAGGCTTTGATTCACTCAAATATAGTGCATTCATTCACTCAAACATAGTGCATTCATTCACTCAAACATAGTGCATTCATTCACTCAAACATAGTGCATTCATTCACGCAGACATAGTGCACTCTTTCACCTAAATTAATCATGTTAAAACAACTTTTTTTTTTCAAATTATGAGAGAAATAATCAAATATTCACCAATTACTTAGACACTGTTCCAGAGCTGTTATCAAGTTCAACACATTAAGATAATATTGTGCATTGGTTCAACTGATTTCCCAACCCCACCATCAAAACCACATTATACATCATTAATTAAATATAATTAATTAAAAGTCATTAATTTTTACAAGTGAATTTGCCCCATATTTGGTTTATAAGCCTTAACATTCAACTTTAATTATTATCAAAATTATGACAATTAATGATAAGGTCTCATACATTTAGAACTTTGACTAAATCAAACAACGTGTTACAATAACTAACTATTGCTTTTATTATGGCAACTGGAAGGTTTAGATCAGGACAACACTGGCCTATATGCACATTTTCTCAAACACAGAAAAACTAGAGTGTTCACACTGGTGATGACTGCACAGTACTGCACACTAGAATTGACCAACACAATGAGTGACCAGCACAGCAATGAGTGACCAACACACTATGAGTGACCAGCACACCACTAAGAGTGACCAACGCAGACTGCTATGATTGACTGATATTTCAGATCACATGCCAACAAAAAAAAACAACAACACATCAATATTAGAGGCAAAGGGAGGGGGATATAAGGTAAAGTCCACTCCCCCCTTTTCTAAGCAACTCTTCCTCCGACTTGTCTGTTAAGCTCTGAGCTAACTTCTCACTGCTCTCGGTATTCTGTTGACTGGGGTTAAACAAACATCACGCAGTCCAACGACTGGATAAACAAAGTCATCACATTGTCCACAGATTGGGTTCACGATTCCCGATCATACTGACTATAAATGATGCAGGAGACATAAGTGCCCTCTTGGCTGGACGGCACCAGCACAACAAAGCAGCAGCGGCTGTAGACCCACCTAAACAAGATGTGCCGAGGTCAAACAAACGATCCAGAGACTTTCTGGCGTGTCATACTTCCTCTCCAAGGCGTGTATCCAGGAAAAACGCTCCCATTGTTTGATTGATACTTTTAGATTTGTTCACCGACGGAGATTGTGATCTTGCAGTGCTGTTGGTCAGCATCTCTACAGACAGCTGACTCTTTTGAGAGGCTGCATTTGAGGCCCCATTTGCGTATGCTGAATATGAAAGTAAGGGTGACAGTTGGTCACCATTGATTTGTGATCTTCTGACCATATCATTGGAGAGGCTCTCCACATTCTCTGTGACATTCTGCCCTAAGACTGGAGCAGAAGCAGTGCCAGGGTAAGAGGGCAAGGCTTCAGAGGCCAAGTAGTTGTGAAGATGTTTGCTCTGAGCTGGATAAACTCCACTGGGTTGTGATGCTGTCAAGTGTCTGGAAGATGATTTTATAGCTTCAGATGGTATGACTGGTACATCCATGCTGGAGCTAGTAAAGAAAGCCATCTTCTCTCTGAAATGTAGAAAAACTAAATTAATTACAGCGCAATAAATTCTATCTTAGAAATACAGTGATCAAATGTTCAATAGCATGTTCCTATTCTTTAGGCAATGTTCAATAGCATATTCCTATTCTTTAGGCAAAGTCTAATTGTGTTTATCAAATTGAACCATATAAAAAAAAAAAAAAAGGACAAAAGTAATTCAGTGCTTTTAAAGATTTTTTAAAACAATTCTTTGTAGACCAAATCTGTTTTGTTATTAGTATTTCTGGTATGATGGGATAGGAATATTATTCTAGTTGAAAAGTTAGCAGTAAATGTTAGAAGCTTGTGAATACTGTAAAACAAAACAAAAAACTGGGATGATTTAAGTTTTTATGAAACAATTCCAAGGCCAAGGGAGATAAAATGGCTAGTGCCATTAGAGCAGGGGTTCCCAAACTGTGTTCTGTGTGTTCCATGAGGCCTGAATAGGTGGATCATTAACTAGTAGGCCACCACGGGAATTCATCTCTCTAAAAAAACGAATTAAATTGTTCCACTAAATACTCAGAATGTGCAAAGTGTTCCATTAAGGAAAAAGTCTAGGATTCACTCAAGTAGAGGATGGAATGGGTTGCCTGAATTAGCCTGGAAAACCCATGAAGTTGCAGAGTTGAAGTCTTGATTTACATGCATGACTAGATTGACACATGAACTGCACAGGACGTAGTTATTTTTTTTCTTCTGAAGGAATTGATAAGAAGATAAGAGGCTGCTTAAGAATTATTTCCTGATCAAAAAACCAAACAACTTCCTCCTAACACTAAGATAAAGGCATGTTCCTCATCCCATATGCTAGGACAAATTTGTACAAATGCTCCTTCTTCCCTAGTGCTATTAGAGCATGGAATGGGTTGCCTGAGCTAGCCAGGAAAACCAGTGACTTAGCAGAATTTAAGTCATTGATTAATATGCATGACTAAATGCATGACGCGTAGGACGTAATCATCATCTTTTTTGAAGTAACGTCTGTATTATATAAGATAAGGTAAGACAGGACTGTCAACTGCAGACCACTAGACATTTTATTTGCCAGTGTTCTCTTTTGTCAAATTCAACAGTAGAGGCAATGTTTTAACAAATTCTCTTTAAGCAGAGCAATAATGAAGAGCCATCAAGCCTCAAAGAAGAGAAGACAAAATAAAAATAAGAGTTGCCCTAGGTATGAAAGAAGACTCACATCTGTCATTTTGTGGCCTATCCTCCTACATCAGCAAGTATTAAGTGTGCATTTAAATTTTTGAGTAACAATTATTTTTCTCATCTTCTATTTAAATGTCCTAAGCATTGATTGACGTTTTTTTTTTTAAATGTCCTAAACACTGATTGATGTTTTTTTTAAAATGTCCTAAGCACTGGTTGATGTTTTTTTAAACGCCCTGCTCTTGAATGAGGTGTTACCTAAAGTTAAATGTCCTAGACTGTTGAGTGCCCTGCCTCATACGCTGAACATCTTTTGTCACTTTCCTGATGAGCTGTTCAGCTCTCTTGTCTTGCCTTGAGATGTATTCCTTTTTAGCACCCTCAGGAAACACCTGAAATAAGATTCAAGCTAATAGACTCTTGCAAAACAACATTTTTGATTCAACTTTCCAAAACTTCTGGACGTCTAACACATTGTTATGACATTATATTTTACCATTTTTTCTGCCATCGCCAGGAGCCGATGAAATTTTTCATTTTCTGACAGCCAATCTGGCAAGTCTCCTTCACCTATGGAAACAAATTGAGTTTGATTACAATGTTACTGAGGTGATAACTATTCTTATTACCTGGCACAATTTTAGATCATTGCTAATGTTTTCAAAAATGTTATAGATACAATAATTTTTTTTAAAGAAGTTCTACGAGCAAAGAGATGACAAGCAGAAATGATGGTGGTCTACCTTTACTTTTGGTTTCCTCCAAGGTTCGTTTCAGTTCTTTCAACCTTGTGATCTCATCATTCAAATGAGACAACTTTGTATGGAAGGCTTGAAGATCAAGTTCAAGGTCAAGGGATGTTCGGAATGGTAGCTGACTTGAGAGTGGCATCATAGCTATTGAACCATCAGCCTTAGGATTAGAAACAACAACAAAAATGACTATATGACCACATACTTGATTCAAATTAAATACTCTGAAAGACAAAAAGATAAAGGCACATTCCTCATCCCATATGCTAGGACAAATGTGTAAAAATACTCCTTCTTCCCTAGTGCTATTAGAGCATGGAATGGGTTGCCTGAGCTAGCCAGGAAAACCAGTGACTTGGCAGAATTTAAGTCATTGGTTAATATGCATGACTAAATGCATGATGCGTAGGACGTAATCATCTTCTTTTTTGAAGTAACGTCTGTATTATATAAGATAAGATAAGATAAATCTACTCAGAATAATATTCACAAATTCTAATATTATTAACCATTTCTAAAATGAACACCAGACCTGTAAATAGTCAGACAAAGGACTTTCAGAAAACAATGGTCATACAAACATTTTATTTTTGTAATTCAAAGCTGAACTTTGTAACATTAACTTGTAAAGACTAAAAGATTTAATTGCAAAGACTAAGTTTAGTCTGAAAATATTCAAATGTAGACTAACCCTCTTCCATCTCAGACTGCGTCTGCTGACAGAGTTCCTCTGAAATGGCATTCTTTTGTAGAGTGGCATGGAACTGTCACTGTCACTCCGATTCAACTAGAGACAAGAGAAAAAGAGATTTAGTTGTACATAATAGAATTTTATGCTAATCCTTGCCCATATATATGAACTGATCCTCGTCTACATTATAGGCTACCTTCTTACCTTACAAACATAGCCAGGAGGTGGTTGCCGACAAGCCGGGGAAAATGTTTGCGAACGCCTGATGGTACTGCTTCGTAAGGTGTTGGCCTGTCTGTGCTGGTAATGATGGTGATGGTGTGTGCCTCTGTGCTTGTGCTCCCGCAGCCTGTAGTCTCCTAGCTCCGTGTTGGTTTCTTTATCGCACTTAGAATTGAGCAGACCTTCCTCGGTCAGCTCCTCATCCTCAAAGTTGTCCACAGAGTCAGCCAGCTCAGTGAGGACTTTCTGAATCATCTCAGCGTAATCTTCATCCTGCAAGGGGAGAACAGAATCAAGTTTTTTTGCCATGCAGTACAATAACAATACCAACTATGAGGAGGTAGCAATTATTTAACAAAGAACTAGAAGACCATTCAACCTAAAGGACACAGTAATGGTATCCACTTATATGGCAATAGCTTGAAACCAAAAACTGGCCAGGTTTTTATTATCTTTATGTTCTGAAGTCCAAATAACAAAACAAGCAAACAATTTTTAAAATCCTTTTTTTAGTTAAAAAAAAAAAAAGCTAATCTAAGAGGAAATAGCTCTGCACTTACAACTATATCTTTAAAAAATGTAGAGGTATTTCCCTTATTCAATACCAGACAAAATAATTAATTACCAATAATTAATTGACTAATAGGTTAAATTTTTTATTGATTCATGTTTTGTTAGGTATAATAAATGATTTTTTTTTTTAAAGTTTTAACTTGATCCAAGAATGGATGTGAAGAAATAATGTGTACTGACAGAGTGAGTTGATAGAAGCTTTGTACAAAATATAAGCATTAGCTGAGTTTGTCCAACTGAACAGTTTTAACTAATACAACATTCTTGCAGTCTGGACCAAGTCTCACTGTCTAGCAAAACACTCAGTTAAGAAGAACCACACACTTCCATATTGAAGGTCATTGATATATCAAAGACTCAAAATTTACAAATTAGAAAAAGTGTTTCTGTTCTGTATGCACTAGATATGTCTGTAAATCTAGTACAGTCTTCTTGCTCTAGAAGACCAATTATAAAACTTTTTCTTGCTCTAGAACCAATCATAAAACTTATTCTTGCTCTAAAACACCAATTATAAAACTTATTCTTGCTCTAGAACCCGTCATAAAACATAGCCATAAACTGAAACAACAAAATGACCTAAAAATAAATGCTGAACCTTGGAGAAAATGTCTAAATAAGATAAAAGAAGGTAATCACATGAATAAATACCAAAAGAGAAACTCTTGGTAAACCAATTAAAAAGAAAGAATTTAACAGGAAGAAAAGATTCAACAAAAAAAAAGTTATCAGTCCAGGCTGACCTTATCGTCAATCTCTTCATCATCCTCTTCTTCATCCTCTTCCTCATCCTCGAGTCCATCGTACATGTGAGGACTATCGAACCTGTGATTTTTCATGTCCTCAGGACCTGCAATCAAATATGACACACATCATTATTGTCCACATTTGTCTACAATAAGTCAGACATCTCTATGATTTTAAATATGTCTACCCTCATACTGCTTTCTACCTCATTAGCCAGTCACATATGTCTATAAGTCACAAAATAAAATTTCAATTTTACAGAAAGAGAAGAAAGCAATTTACTAGATTCCTCTTACCTTCTCTGAGTGATGTTTAAAAAAAAAAAAGTGACAATAATGACAGGATAACAGAGGTGGTCAAATCAGGTACTGGGAAGTTCTGCTTACCTTGGTTTCTGGTCAGAGTGGAAGTCTGGGACGATATAATGGTTGACTCGTCACTACTCTCTTCCTTGCCACACACCGCAGGCTGAGTTGTTGACTTGCTGGAGTCTCTGCAAGTAAGCAACATTTCTGTGAGACATTGCTCTCCACACAAACACTAAGAACCAGATCTAACTCTCTACACAAACACTAAGAACCAGATTTAACTCTCTACACAAACACACTTAGAACCAGATCTAGCTGTTTATTCGGCTGTGACTGAGCTTACCTCCTCCCTGATACAGAGTCTGTGCCAGATGACTGGTCATCACTGACTGACAGGACTTGCCTCAGTCTTGCTGATGATGCCTCTAATAATTGATCAACTCTGTCTTGGCCAGGTTTCTATCATTAAAAAAAATGTTTTCAAGCATTATATACTGTGGATAAACTAAGACATTGCAAATAATATTATTCAGCTACACCATACTCAACTCCTTTAACAGATACCATGACATAGAACATTTTTTTTTTGTAACTTTCAATAGATCATGGTTATATCTTTGTATTAGAAACAAGTATTTCAATTAATCTAAGCTACCTTTCATTTGGTTAGGCGACCAGCTGATGTTACATGAAGAACCTACCTCCTTTGATTTCTTGGTATCTTCCGTCACGTTGCTCACTGATGTCTGTGACTGCAATGACCCCTGACCTTTCTGGTCAGACTGCATGAAACGGAAGCTAAGCACATTGTACCAGCGAAGAGAGACAGACTTGGGATCAAAGTCTGCCAGACTTACTTGAGCACAGCCCTAGACAAAGATTAGGAATAGAATTTAGCAATGTTTTATCTAAGAACTTCTGATCTAAAAAATGCAACTATCAACTAATATCAAAGTGCATTGTTTGCAGCCTAGGATATAAAGGCATGGTAAATCAGCTGTTAACTCATGATACAGTCAGCTTTTGACTTAAGACCTGTTGAACAAATGAAAATTTGACTTTCAATGTGATACAAATAAAAGAGGAAACTTTTTTCAATTAAATCATAAAAAAAAACATTACTTTTGTTTAGTGCAACTTTCATGGTATAAACATACTCAGTGCATTATGGTCCAATTTTTTTTTGAGGAGGTATTTGGGAGTTTTCGTGCTACCTTTAGTTCTCACCAATCATAAATCAGCTCCATTCGGGATTCACACTTGAGCTTTCGGCAGCCAAGCAGCCACAAAAGAGAACAGACACAACACTCATTGAACTTCATTGACACGGACGTCTTGATCTTTGTAACATTCCCGAGTCAGTTATGGCACTGATACAGTTTCATATTTCACTGTTATTATGTTTGCACATAAAATTCTGCAGCAGAAGTGAAATAGCTACCATACAAGTTTCTATGTGTCAGGTTTGAATGCATCCAGCATATTGGCCGATTGTTTTTAGTTCCTTCTTTAATTAATGTCATGGTACTCACTACAGCTTTCTGGACTGGGAAACCTTTTCTCTATGACCTAACTATCTGAGCAGAATTGACCTAGGAAGTCACAATGCAAACAGCTGTCTAGTACAAAGAAGTCAAAGAGTCTAGTGCTTACCAAACATTCCTCTTTCTTCTCTTGACCTATGCTCCAGACATGGACTTGAAGAGTCTTAGAATACAGACTGTGTTCTGGGATACTGACTCGAAACACTTCAGAGAACTTGGGAGACTTGACATCACACAATGGTTTTGTTTTGAGGAAAACATTCTGACTTGGTAACAAGGCAGCTTTGATACATCTGGGAAACAAAAAGAAAAACACAGAAGTGGGGGTTTTAAAAATCAAGCAGACATTAAGCTGAGTTGAGATAGCTGATCAAGACTATACTTACACACAACTGTCTTTAGGAAAAGGCAAGACTGCTAAATTTCTAGCTTGTTCTATACCAACTATTAACTGACCATCCACACCTTCATATCTGAGGAGAAAATGTTCAAGAGTTGAGCTTTGTACATTAAGTCTGGTACTTCAAGGCACAACACAAGCTTAAGTATTTAAGTCTAGTACTACAAGGCACAACACAAGCGTAATAGTATTATTAAATCTGGTTTAAAAATTGGTTTCATGGTCTAAAGTTCACAGTTTTACAAGTAATATAACTTGACAAATTTTAATTGATTTATTCAAGGCTAGTTCATGCGACTCTTAGTTTATTTGATGTGATCATCAACATGGTTTCAACATTGCCAAATGGCTTTGTGTGTGTCTTAAGTATTTTAATGAGAGTTTTTAAAGTTCAACATTTGAAAGAACTGTGCACTTCTCTCTGTGTCACTATATCTTATTGTATGCCACTATACTATATCTTATCCTATTGTATGCCACTATACTATATCTTATCTTATTGTATGTCACTATATCTTATCCTATTTATGTCACTTTATCTTATCCTATTGTATGTCACTATATCTTATCACACTGTATAAAGAATATGTCATCAGTTACAGAATCTAACCAAAGCTTGACAAGTGAAAGAATACAAGAGACTTACTTGAGTTTGATCTGAATCTGTGCACTTTCCATGTGACTCTCTAAGACTTGATCAATAGAACCAGTTCTGTAAAAGTGATAGAATCCTACAATGTACTAGAGAAACACAATGCAGGGTGTTTCAAGTTACAGCAAAGCAGACTTACCAAACAGAGCAAACAGTGCAAGAAGAATAAAAAGACATACAAGTAGAGTGATTGAGCCACAGATTCACACAATGTAGACTTAACATAGAGCCACAGATTCACAAAATGTAGACTTGACTTAGAGCCACAGATTCACAAAATGTAGACTTAATATAGAGCCACAGATTCACAAAATGTAGACTTAATATAGAGCCACAGATTCACAAAATGTAGACTTGACAGAGCCACAGATTCACACAATGTAGACTTAACATAGAGCCACAGATTCACAAAATGTAGACTTGACTTAGAGCCACAGATTCACAAAATGTAGACTTGACTTAGAGCCACAGATTCCAACAATGTAGACTTAACATAGAGCCACAGATTCACACAATGTAGACTTGACATAGAGTTACAGATTCACACATAGTAGACTTGACAGAGCCACAGATTCCAACAATGTAGACTTAACATAGAGCCACAGATTCACACAATGTAGACTTAACATAGAGCCACAGATTCACACATAGTAGACTTGACATAGAGCCACAGATTCACACATAGTAGACTTGACTTATAGCCACAGATTCACACTATGAAGACTTAACATAGAGCCACAGATTCACAAAATGTAGACTTGTCATAGAGAGACACAAACAAAAAGTAGGCTGTCCCACTACAACAAAAGATTCAACTTTAGATCTACCTCTTGACAGAAGCCTCAAAGACTCCACTATCTCCAGCCACCGATTCATCACTGACAGCGGCACTAACACTTCTTGTGTTGCCGCCAGACAGATTATGTCCCACGCCAGAGCTGCTCTCACTTATAGGACTAAGTGGTGGGTTACCTGCCACAGACTCTACATTGGGAGTTGCACGAGACTGACTGGGGACGCTGTTCATTTGGCTGTACAGTTCATTGCTCTGCAACACAAGCAAACACAAAGAAATATTAGTTTCAATAGAGAGATTTAACATGTTTCCAGATGTTCCTTCAGATTTGAATATAATTGCATCCTAGCCCTAGCTTCAAACAGGAAGGTGGGTGGCGGTGGGCAAGGGTTCAAACCGTGGACTAGAGAAAACAGTCCAGAGCAAATAACACACGACTAAGCAGCCATTTTAGATGATAAAATGTATGACTTCTACGACTTAGCAGCCATTTTAGATGATAAAATGTATGACTTCTACGACTTAGCAGCCATTTTAGATGATAAAATGTATTTCTTCTACGACTTAGCAGCCATTTTAGATGATAAAATGTATGACTTCTACGACTTAGCAGCCATTTTAGATGATAAAATGTATTTCTTCTACGACTTAGCAGCCATTTTAGATGATAAAATGTATTTCTTCTATGACTTAGCAGCCATTTTAGATGATAAAATGTATTTCTTCTATGACTTAGCAGCCATTTTAGATGATAAAATGTATGACTTCTATGACTTAGCAGCCATTTTAGATGATAAAATGTATTTCTTCTATGACTTAGCAGCCATTTTAGATGATAAAATGTATGACTTCTATGACTTAGCAGCCATTTTAGATGATAAAATGTATTTCTTCTATGACTTAGCAGCCATTTTAGATGATAAAATGTATTTCTTCTATGACTTAGCAGCCATTTTAGATGATAAAATGTATTTCTTCTATGACTTAGCAGCCATTTTAGATGATAAAATGTATGACTTCTATGACTTAGCAGCCATTTTAGATGATAAAATGTATTTCTTCTATGACTTAGCAGCCATTTTAGATGATAAAATGTATGACTTCTATGACTTAGCAGCCATTTTAGATGATAAAATGTATTTCTTCTACGACTTAGCAGCCATTTTAGATGATAAAATGTATGACTTCTATGACTTAGCAGCCATTTTAGATGATAAAATGTATGACTTCTACGACTTAGCAGCCATTTTAGATGATAAAATGTATTTCTTCTACGACTTAGCAGCCATTTTAGATGATAAAATGTATTTCTTCTATGACTTAGCAGCCATTTTAGATGATAAAATGTATGACTTTGAAGTAAATAATCAATAACACTACTTACATTGCTGGTCAGCGGAGAAAGGTCAGTCAATTTTGATTGTTCTGAGCTCATGGAGATGTTGCCATTCACTAGCCACTGGACATTGTCTTGAACAGACGATGTGCCGTTACTAATGTTTATACCACTACCTAGCTGCTGAGCTAATGGATTCAGCGCTGACTGGGGGACGTGACGCTGCTCTAAGGCATTCATGTGCTGCTCGTAGGAGGGGGGTGGCCCAAAGCCATACACGGGAGAGACCTGGGAGGCAGACGACGCTAAAGACAGAAGTGAACTCTGCTTGGGGGCAGAGCCAGCAGCATCAACTCTTTCTTGGCTGCCCATCAACACAGACTGCATGTAGCTGGAGGTAGCTGCTTCCGTCACATCATCATGGGGGAGAAGGGCATGGGCTTCTTGTATTGGAGACATGCTGTGACCTGTAGATTTGAGGGAAGAGAAGACATGACAAAGACTTGAATGAGGTATATATACATATAAATATTGTTTTTAGGCGTGGTGGCTCAGGGGTTAAGTGCTTGGCTTCCAAACCTGGGGTCCTGGGTTCAAATCTTGGTGAAGACTGGGATTTTGAGCTTTGGGATTTCTAGGGCTCCCCTGAGTCCACCCAACTCTAATGGGTAACTGACTTTAGTGGGGGAAAGTAAAGGTGGTTGTTGTGCTGGCCACATGACAGCCTGCTCTTTAACCATTGGGCAAAGAAACATGACCTTAACATTGTCTGCCTTATAGATCACATGGTCTGAAAGGGAAACTTTACTTACTTTATTATATATTGTTAAGAACCTGCTATATCCCCCAGAATAACATTATAGAACACTTGAATAACTTTCTTTTTTGCTTTTCTGGCCAGACAAGGACCTGTCAGATGACATGATTTGATTTCTGTTTTGCCTGGGTCTGTTTGAAACAATCTTGCACATACACATATGGTATTGAAGAACAAAGGTGTCAGATATTGGTCTATTGGTTGAGTTAATTCTTTTACAGAATCATTAATTCATTGTATAATAATAATAATAATAGGAATTATAATAATAATAATAATAAAAATAATAATGACAATGTCTTTGATTTTAAAAATTAAGGATAAGTGACTATGCAAACCCAGTTGCGACCTGCATATGTTTTTGCATCTCATGCATACAAAGCCGTTGTAATTCATTGTATAAGACTAAAATAGAGGATTTTGTGTCTTATCAATGCAGCTGTATTAAAAGAGAGAATGATGACCAGATAATTGATGAGTTCCTAACCCAAGACCAAACAATATCATTAAGACATGTAGTTCATTTAGACTTTCTTAACCACATGCAGCTTAAAGATAGTATTGCTGTCACTTCTCTCTGTAAAAACCTAGGAAGTTTAAAACGAGTAAAGGATGGTTCAGAAGCAGTTTATTAGATTTGGCAGATGACTTGCCTTGCAACAATTTCTCCACCCTCTGATGGAGCTCCTGCAAGTTGACCTCTCCTGCTGACCCACACTTCTGAGCAGCACTGTAAATGTCCATGGTAGACAGGGAGTTGAGCGAGCCCCTACTGCCAGCAGAGAGTGAGCCCAAAGAGCCAAGGCTTGAGCCAGATGACACAGACAGCGTGCTGAGGGACAGACTGGAGAACAGACAAAATGATGAAGACAAATTTAGTTGATACCAATGTGCAAACATTTTTTTTTATTGACAGTAATCTGTTACATGCTATGGTGTTGAGTTACACTAAGATTAAAATTAACACTAAGAAGAACTAAGACTAAAACAAGAACTAAGAAGAAAACTAATGCTAAGACAAGAACTAATTCTGAGACATGAACTAAATCTAAGGCAGGAGCTAAGGCTAAGAATGGAACTAAGACTACGAAAAGAACTAAGACTAACACTCGAGTTAAGGCTAACACTAGAACTACCTCCTAAGCTGTGACTCCAGGTAAGAGGTCAGTTTGGCTGTTTCTTCTATCTGATGCATAATGGAAGCTTTCTCATCATGAAGACTTATTCTGTAACAAAAAAAAATATTTGAAAACATTTTGAGACTTTAGTAGAAACATAAGAGAAATTATTACCACAAGCTGCTGTTGGAAATATTAATTCAAAAGTTTTAAGTAGCACTATCCACCTTCATCTATCCTGTCACGGATGAATGTGTGTATGTATGTTAGTCTGTTGGGCACCACACAAGATCAGTTGACTGTCCTTCTCCTTTCTTCTGTCTTTTGCCTAGGACAGAATCTCCTTCAATGGCAGGCCTTTGTCTTCCCATTACTTTGTCTGCATTTTCTTCTTTTTCCTGGTACTGTTCCCTGAAGGAAGGTCATTTGCGATGTGGTCTTTGTATGTGATACCTAGGATCTTCCTGCAGAATCTCAATTCCATTGCTACGATCCTCCTCTCTAGCTCTGCAGTCAGCATCGCAAGCATATAAAAATGTAGCCACCAGTCTGATTATAGTGTCGAGGGCAATGCCTTTGTCTTTCAATATTGTTTCGTATAGCACTATATCTCTTTTTTTAACTCCTAAAATTGATCTAAGATCTCTAACAAAAACAAAAAACTGACCTCTGCTGAATTTGTTTGTTAGAAATAACCTGGGCATGTCTCAGGTCATACTCAAGTTTAGTGATGCGCTGACGGATTGAAGCCATGTCATCCTCGCTACGGCCTTTCGGGTCAATGCTGCGAAGCTCTCTCAAAAGCTGCTCTTTTTCTTGAAGTAGGAGAAGTCTTAAAAAAAAAATAATTAAAAAAAAATTATATTCATGAAAAATTATTTTAAAATTGAATGTCCAAACTGGCCAAAATATTTTCTTTTTAACCTTTGAGTAGCTTAGTTACCTGAGTTCAAACTAATAGACAAGAACATCTTAAAGAAAAGTGAATGCACTATAAAAGTGAGGGCTGGGGGAACTCAAGCAATGTGTACTATGTGACCTACAAGATATCTTTCTACTAATTATCCAATTAACAGGACTAAAACAAGATTATCTTTCTACCTGTCTCTGTCAGATTCTGGCTGGCCAGGTAACATTTTGTCCTCAATGTTGGCCAAGCGTAACTTCAGATCTGCCAAAGTCTTATGTGCTTCATCGTACTGCAGCCTCATTCTTGTCTTCTCTGCCAAAAGTTTGTTCTGATTCAAACCAAACTGGATACGAGAAAACACGAAAATGAATCAAGAAAGTTGTTCCTCATAAAAACAATGCCCTCGTAAATAAAAAATTTTTTAAAAGTGGTACTAACTTCTCCTCTCAGGTCAGTCTGGGAAGCCATGTCCAGCATCTCCTGGGCCAAAGATAAAGTGGAGACATCAGGGGATGACCCACTGGCTCTTTTCAGCATTTCTTCCTTCAGTCTTGCCAATGCCTAATGATAAACAAACCAACAATGATGAAAATAATGATAATCTCAAAACAAACATCTTTACAACATTGAAGTTAAATACTCTCTAACTAAACAGGATAAGTCATTAAACTGAGACATAAGGAAAGGAGAATCCTTTCAACCATGGAGGGTCAATGTATTGAAGTCACATTTACAAACAGATGAATAACTGATGTCAGACATTCAAACAAGTCAAGCAATTATCTGAGTCTGACAAGTTCAGCTAATACTATTACCTGATACACATACACAAATCAAACAAACAAAAAACTGTTTTAGTTTTGTAAAGACATTCGTCATTTACTAAAACAAGACAACCACAAATATTTCCATAAACATTTTACTATGATCATAGAAATATTGATTTGGAAAAGGCAAATGGTACAGAAATTAAGTATTTAATCATAAATGCATTTCTATTAATTAATCTTTCATTCAGACATGATTTAAAAAAAAAAAAAAAAAGATAAATGCTATAATATGATTTCCCTTATCATAGAAATATTAATTTGGAAAAGCTAACTGCTAAAAAAATTAACTATTAATTTATAAATGCATTTAATTAACGTTTCATTCAGAAAAAAAAGATAATTGAAAAAGAACATAGAAAAAATATCTAAAGAAAGAGAAAATGTGTTCCTGGATGTAACTTCAATAACTAAAATATTTGTGTGTAGATGTTAGCTCTTGTGTTTTTTAATGTGTGGTTCATGTACTTAGCTTGATGTGTGTGTGGAGTAGGTAAAGACTGCTGGTGTAGAGATTAAAAGGTTTAAAGCCCTGACCTATCAAGAATCACTACATGCAGAAATTAGACCAATAGATGGGAAACAACTCTCGTGTGTCTGTAAGAAATCTGTGATTTTACAAAGTCACAATCCAAAACATTAGATAAAAGGGATGTGTGTGTGTGTGTGTGTGGGGGGGGGGCAAATACTTAAAAAGTCAAGAAGAAAACAATATTTATCTAAACATAAAAACTGGCCCATTTCCTCTTGCAGTTCTCTGTGTCCTTCAGTGGCTCTTGCTGGGAGAGGAGGCAAGAATTTGGAACAAGACTCTGACTGCTCATGTCATGTTTCATTAGCATAATCCATTGTGTGGTGTGTTTGTTCAATTTTTTTTTTTTTGTTTTAGGTGAGAAACTTCTAATTGAACTCATGTATGCCGATGGTGAAGTGGGTCATTTAGGGAAGGAATCCAGGACTATCATGAAACTAGAGCACCACACATTCACACTGACTTTCAGTTTAGGAATACACCAGTAAGAATTTGGTCTCAAGTTTACTTGTTAGTTTCTCCAGAAACCTATTTTTTGGGTTGATTTTGCTTTGTTTCTCTTTACATGAATGTGCATTGGGGGAAGAGAATATTAAAACATGCAAACCATCAACTGTCACAAGAGATGCTGTAGAGCTAAAGCTACATTGAACAGAGAAAATACTACTAACTTTGTCATCAAGAGGCGGGATGGCTGAGCAGTAAAGCGCTTGGCTTCCAAACCAGGGGCCGGGGTTTGAATCCTGGCAAAGACAGGGATTTTTAATTTCGGGATCTTCAGGAGAGTCCACCCAGCTCTAATGGGTACCTGACATTAGTTGGGGAAAAGTAAAGGCAGTTGGTTGTTGTGCAGGCCACATGACACCCTCTTGAACCATAGGTCACAGAAACAGGTGACCTTTACATCATCTGCCCTATAGACTACAGGGTCTGAAAGGGAACTTTACTTTTTATCCTCAGAAGTTTTCAACTGATTGTCTATTTGACCCGCTACCAAAATGATCTCAAATTGTTTCGCAATGTGAATAAACTTTTTAAAAGATCCAACATGGCAGCACTAAATAATACATGGATCTAATAAAGATTTGAGATCAACACCTCTCCATAACATTATGTAGTGAGTACATTGGAACTAGAAAGATTTGAGATCAACAACTCTCCATAACAGTAGGTAGAGAGTACATTTGAACTAGAAAGATTTGAGATCAACACCTCTCCATAACAGTAGGTAGTAAGTACATTGGAACTAGAAAGATTTGAGATCAACAACTCTCCATAACAGTAGGTAGTGAGTACATTGGAACTAGAAAGATTTGAGATCAACAACTCTCCATAACAGTAGGTAGAGAGTACATTGGAACTAGAAAGATTTGAGATCAACACCTCTCCATAACAGTAGGTAGTGAGAGTACATTGGAACTAGAAAGATTTGAGATCAACACCTCTCCATAACAGTAGGTAGTGAGTACATTGGAACTAGAAAGATTTGAGATCAACAACTCTCCATAACAGTAGGTAGTGAGTACATTGGAACTAGAAAGATTTGAGATCAACACCTCTCCATAACAGTAGGTAGTGAGTACATTGGAACTAGAAAGATTTGAGATCAACACCTCTCCATAACAGTAGGTAGTAAGTACATTGGAACTAGAAAGATTTGAGATCAACAACTCTCCATAACAGTAGGTAGTGAGTACATTGGAACTAGAAAGATTTGAGATCAACAACTCTCCATAACAGTAGGTAGTGAGTACATTGGAACTAGAAAGATTTGAGATCAACACCTCTCCATAACAGTAGGTAGTGAGTACATTGGAACTAGAAAGATTTGAGATCAACACCTCTCCATAACAGTAGGTAGTGAGTACATTGGAACTAGAAAGATTTGAGATCAACAACTCTCCATAACAGTAGGTAGTGAGTACATTGGAACTAGAAAGATTTGAGATCAACACCTCTCCATAACAGTAGGTAGTGAGTACATTGGAACTAGAAAGATTTGAGATCAACAACTCTCCATAACAGTAGGTAGTGAGTACATTGGAACTAGAAAGATTGACAAGAAACATTGACTAGATAGCAAGTAGCACAACTTACTGATGTCACTAGAATACAGTATTTTTTAATGAGAAAATTGAGAATTAAATTTGATAAGGTCAGAAATTAGGCTTTGGATCATCATGTGACAGCTTGACATCTGGGTTAAGGGGGCATAGGCATGACTAGTTAGCTAGGGGGGGGGGGGTGAGTATGGATTTTTAACTGTGATGTGCCATCTTTTTCACTTGGTCCCTGTATTACTGCTAGGTATTTTTGTCAAGTTGTAGGTTTGTGGTGTGGACTGTTTACTGTTTCACTGTGTGGACTGTTTACTGTTTCACTGTGTGGACTGTTTACTTGTTTCACTGTGTGGACTGTTTACTTATTTCACTGTGTGGACTGTTTACTTGTTTCACTGTGTGGACTGTTTACTTATTTCACTGTGTGGACTTGTTTCACTGTGTGGACTGTTTACTTGTTTCACTGTGTAGACTGTTTACTTGTTTCACTGTGTGGACTGTTTACTTGTTTCACTGTGTAGACTGTTTACTTATTTCACTGTGTGGACTGTTTACTGTTTCACTGTGTGGACTGTTTACTGTTTCACTGTGTGGACTGTTTACTTGTTTCACTGTGTGGACTGTTTACTTATTTCACTGTGTGGACTTGTTTCACTGTGTGGACTGTTTACTATTTCACTGTGTAGACTGTTTACTATTTCACTGTGTGGACTGTTTACTTGTTTCACTGTGTGGACTGTTTACTTGTTTCACTGTGTGGACTGTTTACTTGTTTCACTGTGTGGACTGTTTACTATTTCACTGTGTGGACTGTTTACTATTTCACTGTGTGGACTGTTTACTATTTCACTGTGTGGACTGTTTACTATTTCACTGTGTGGACTATTTACTTGTTTCACTGTGTGGACTGTTTACTATTTCACTGTGTGGACTGTTTACTTGTTTCACTGTGTGGACTGTTTACTTGTTTCACTGTGTGGACTTGTTTCACTGTGTGGACTGTTTACTATTTCACTGTGTGGACTGTTTACTTGTTTCACTGTGTGGACTTGTTTCACTGTGTGGACTGTTTACTTGTTTCACTGTGTGGACTGTTTACTATTTCACTGTGTGGACTGTTTACTTGTTTCACTGTGTGGACTGTTTACTTGTTTCACTGTGTGGACTTGTTTCACTGTGTGGACTGTTTACTTGTTTCACTGTGTGGACTGTGTTTCACTGTGTGAACTGTTTAGTCCAAGATTTCAAGTTAATTTTTTTCCCTATTTAATTTTTTTTCAAAAGAAAAGAACACACAGGAATGTAAATACTTTTTAGTGTGTAGAATGGACAAAGTGAGTTTCAGTCCAGATAATGAAATCTAAACCAATGTTTTCTTTGCATTTCTTTGTGTTTTTTTTTTTTTTGGGGGGGGGGGGGATTATTACAACTATTCAGAGATGATCTATCAGTAAACACTTGCATCTCAAAGCAGCGCTAGTTGTTCCCCTAGACCAGACATACATCTCGGTGTCAGCCTGCCAACTGATGGAGGTCTTGTAGTGAAAGAACCTCCCACTTCTCCCTCTTCACCCCCCCCCTACCACCTGTGCAGCACTGAGCTTGGCGGTGTAGTAACTAGTCTAGTTACTAGCGCAGCCTGCACACGTCACACGGAGTTACGCCAACCTGGAGACTCGGCCTGACTCACCTGGCAGGTATGTCAAGGTGCGGAAACTACCAGCAGGGGTCATTGGAGAGAGGAGGTCAAAGTGCAAGCCTTCCACTCACCTACTACTAGCAAGATCGGTAGAAAAAGGGGTGGGAGGGGGAGACAAAACTGCAGTTAGAGCAAGGGCAAACATTTTAATTAAGAAGAGGGCCAAAAATGAGGGCAAAAAAATGAGGGGGAGTAAACGGCGGGCCAGAATTATTTTATTTAAAAAAAAATAAAAAAAAATTTGTATTCGAATTGAAAATATTCCTATTGAACTAAATCTAACGATGTATGATGCTAAAAGTGTTTTGATAATAGTTCGTAATCTGGTGCAGCTTCGGGTTTTCAATAGAACTGAAGTCTTAAATCTCCTTTCAACTTAGCCTCAAGCTATCTCTACAGTTTTGATTAAAACTCTGAACAACTCCAGATATTGTCCTTATTTCTTCCTTATTCCTTATTTCTTCACTCCATCTCTCGCTTCCTCCTGATGGAGGCTACTTTCACATTTCTACAAATGCATCAAAAGTAAAAGTCATTGATGATGCCTTTAATAAATTATACCAATTTCGATGTAACATTAACAGATTTTTTCGCCAGTAGTTCTTGAATATAACTTCAAGATACTAATTTTCCAAAAATTGAATTGTTACATTGTAAATAATTTTTTAAAAATATTATTTCAAAACATGTGGCGGGTCGAATTAAACCTTTCCGGGGGCCGGAGTTTGCTAATCGCTAAGAGCATAAATAGAACAAAAACAGTGTGTAGCACAGAGACAGAGTCCAAGAAAGACTCTAAACATTTCAGACATCGTTTTGTCAACAAGCAAAATGTAACACCTGACACTCTTTTAGTCATTTCATTCTAAGTTCAAATCATCTCATCAAGTTTTCTTTTTATTCGGACTTATTAAGATTGTGATTGTACTGTAGATTTTGTTTTTTGAGATTTCCTATAGCCCTAAAGTCTATCTTTATGTAGAAATATAATACGCCAACTAACACATGCTTGAGTTCAGGTGGCGATGATGCATCAAACTTTACATACGTATTATGACGACACGGACGAATGGACAACTAACATATTGTTATGACCCTATTGGCGGCGCGAAAGGGTTAACTGGCATGAACTTTGCACGTGAATAGGGCCCGTGTTATGGTCATCTGATCATAAGCCGGCGTGGACCAGAGACACAGTGTGTAAGAAAGGGCAGTTCAAGACCGGAGAGCGTTGAGACCGGGACTGTTAGTCAGCCATGAAGTCGGTCCTGGTTGAGTCCTCAAGTGTTATGTACGAGTCCAGGAAGAAATAGAGACAGTAGAGATCAGTTTACGGTAGTAGTAGTTGATTGTGTTGCCAATTGTGTCATATTGGCTGTTTTAATTGACCATTATTAAAGTACCAGATTATTTGGAGCCTTGTTGTCAAGTTGTTGATGTGTTGTGTTGTGTTTAGCAGTGTTTACAGAAGACCCGATTAGGAGAGAGAATCGCAACAATATGTAGACCAATAGTAAGTAATGCCAAGGCCGATTTGGGCACACAGTTCGCAATGAAACGTCATATTTACTACGAAGATCTTATGACGCTATATAAACCTGGAATGTCCCTTACATAATTAATACCATTGACCAATACTAGTTCTTTTATATGTGTTATATGCTACCATAGAAAGTAAGCTGGACATGTCAGGAGAATGTATTTCTGCAGTTCAGAATGGAGGACAACGCTTGGCCAGCGTCACACACCCTTTTAATTGAACTTAATTCGACCAGAGCTCTTCATACTAGGAGGAAATAAAAAGTAGTATTCGACCAGAGCTCTTCAAACTAGGAGGAAATAAAAAGTAGTATTCGACCAGAGCTCTTCAAACTAGGAGGAAATACACATTCGACCAGAGCTCTTCAAACTAGGAGGAAATTCAAACTAGGAGGAAATACAAAATAGTATTCGACCAGAGCTCTTCAAACTAGGAGGAAATACACATTCAACCAGAGCTCTTCAAACTAGGAGGAAATACACATTCAACCAGAGCTCTTCAAACTAGGAGGAAATACAAAATAGTATTCGACCAGAGCTCTTCAAACTAGGAGGAAATACACATTCAACCAGAGCTCTTCAAACTAGGAGGAAATACAAAATAGTATTCGACCAGAGCTCTTCAAACTAGGAGGAAATACACATTCGACCAGAGCTCTTCAAACTAGGAGGAAATACAAAGTAGTATTCGACCAGAGCTCTTCAAACTAGGAGGAAATACACATTCGACCAGAGCTCTTCAAACTAGGAGGAAATACAAAGTAGTATTCGACCAGAGCTCTTCAAACTAGGAGGAAATACAAAATAGTATTCGACCAGAGCTCTTCAAACTAGGAGGAAATACAAAGTAGTATTCGACCAGAACTCTTCAAACTAGGAGGAAATACACATTCGACCAGAGCTCTTCAAACTAGGAGGAAATACAAAGTAGTATTCGACCAGAGCTCTTCATACTTGGAGGAAATACTAGTTCTTTTATATGTGTTATATGCTACCATAGAAAGTAAGCTGGACATGTCAGGAGAATGTATTTCTGCAGTTCAGAATGGAGGACAACGCTTGGCCAGCGTCACACACCCTTTTAATTGAACTTAATTCGACCAGAGCTCTTCATACTAGGAGGAAATAAAAAGTAGTATTCGACCAGAGCTCTTCAAACTAGGAGGAAATAAAAAGTAGTATTCGACCAGAGCTCTTCAAACTAGGAGGAAATACACATTCGACCAGAGCTCTTCAAACTAGGAGGAAATTCAAACTAGGAGGAAATACAAAATAGTATTCAACCAGAGCTCTTCAAACTAGGAGGAAATACACATTCAACCAGAGCTCTTCAAACTAGGAGGAAATACAAAATAGTATTCGACCAGAGCTCTTCAAACTAGGAGGAAATACACATTCAACCAGAGCTCTTCAAACTAGGAGGAAATACAAAATAGTATTCGACCAGAGCTCTTCAAACTAGGAGGAAATACACATTCGACCAGAGCTCTTCAAACTAGGAGGAAATACAAAGTAGTATTCGACCAGAGCTCTTCAAACTAGGAGGAAATACACATTCGACCAGAGCTCTTCAAACTAGGAGGAAATACAAAGTAGTATTCGACCAGAGCTCTTCAAACTAGGAGGAAATACAAAATAGTATTCGACCAGAGCTCTTCAAACTAGGAGGAAATACAAAGTAGTATTCGACCAGAACTCTTCAAACTAGGAGGAAATACACATTCGACCAGAGCTCTTCAAACTAGGAGGAAATACAAAGTAGTATTCGACCAGAGCTCTTCATACTTGGAGGAAATACACATTCGACCAGAGCTCTTCAAACTAGGAGGAAATACAAAGTAGTATTCGACCAGAGCTCTTCATACTTGGAGGAAATACAAAGTAATAGGTGCCAGGGGGATACATTGCTGAAGCTGAAAAGGCAGGAAAACGCTAGGCGCCTTGCGGCAAGGATGTTTGTACAAAAACGTAACACTGAACAACCAAACTATTAGCCAAAGTCTTAGTGCACATTCTTTACCTGAAGAGATTAGGCCTATATGTAAAAAAAAAAAAAAAAAAAAACAACAACAACAAAAAAAACAAAAGAAAAACTGTTTTTAAAATTAGATGTTTTTGAGGCCTCACAGATTAAAAATAAGAAAAACATTTTTAAAAAATAATAATAAAAAAAAAAAAAGTTATACAAAGCGTAATTGTATCAATTAGTTTGATTCAGTCGTGGAATAGATCTAGACCAACAACAACAACAAATCTGTGCTATGAATACTTTGACCATAGATCTAGACCAACAACAACAACAAATCTGTGCTATGAATACTTTGACCATAGATCTAGACCAACAACAACAACAAATCTGTGCTATGAATACTTTGACCATAGATCTAGACCAACAACAACAACAAATCTGTGCTATGAATACTTTGACCATAGATCTAGACCAACAACAACAACAAATCTGTGCTATGAATACTTTGACCATAGATCTAGACCAACAACAACAACAAATCTGTGCTATGAATACTTTGACCAAATGTTTTTGTTTAGCGCTATTTCATCGCGAGTAGGATTGTCGTTCTCCATATTGAATGACACCCCAAAATGACAATTTTGTCGTCTACATATTTCCGTATATTTTACGGACTTTCTCGTCTATTTTGCAATTTCGGAAGATTTCCAGGAGCTCCTGGTAAATAGAAAGGAGGGCGCGTGAAATCTGTTTTAAGTTATAAAATGGTATAATTTAATAATGTATACCCCTTGAATTAGCGCGGGTCCCATGAAAGTGCGGATCCTTCGGTCGCATAGGTTGCAGTGGCCTAAGACCGGCCCTGCAAAATAGCGGCGTACGCTACGCCGCCGGTCGACTAGTGTAATTTAAAGAGAGGCGTAACAGAGGCTGTATCACGAGAGACGTCACTTCCCTCAGCAATACTGAAAGCGAGACTATATCATATGATAACTAACAGACGGAATAATGAGACCTAACATAGGTTGTATCATAAGAAACCTAACATAGGTTGTATCATAAGAAACCTAACATAGGTTGTATCAAAAGAGACCTAACATAGGTTGTATCATAAGAAACCTAACATAGGTTGTATCATAAGAGACCTAACATAGGTTGTATCATAAGAAACCTAACATAGGTTGTATCATAAAAAACCTAACATAAGAAACCTAATATAGGTTGTATCATAAGAAACCTAACATAGGTTGTATCATAAAAAACCTAACATATGTTGTATCATAAGAAACCTAACATAGGTTGTATCATAAGAAACCTAACATAGGTTGTATCATAAGAGACCTAACATAGGTTGTATCATAAGAAACCTAACATAGGCTATATCATGAGAAACCTAACATAGGCTATATAATAAGAAACCTAACATAGGCTATATCATGAGAAACCTAACATAGACTGTATCATGAAAGACCTCACATAGGCTGTATCATGAGAAACCAAACATTCCGTGGTTACAGCCTAAGCTTTAAATAAGGTTTCAAACATTAACAAGTTCACCAAATAATCCATTCAGTATACCAGGATAACCAGCGACCAGCGCAACCTTTCTGGACTAGAAAAGTCAAAGTATCACTAGCTGTCCTATCTTAAATTTCGACCATTCAATTTTGAGACGCGATTTCCGAACAATTATCTTACACTAATAGTATGGCCTCCTTCAGTCGCGAGGCAACTAGGGACCATCTCACGAGATGAATGTCTGAGCATTATCTAGGGCCGACGTCTTGCATTAATAGTCAAATAATAGTCAAACGCTAAGCTACAAGTTCCAGACCATTCAGAGAGGGAGGGAGTTATTGACATATTTAAATTCTGGGTTAAAAGTTGTAATAGTAAGCATTATTGAAATGCTTAGAAACATTTATATTTAATACATTTATATTTAATACATTAGTCAATGGACCTCATTCACCAATCGTAAACAAACAACATTTAGCCACGTGGTGCTCTTTCTCTTCTATATAATTTACGATCTCATGTTTAATTCATGATGGTTGTCACGTGACAGTTTTTTTCCCCATTGTTTTTATCAATAAGATCACGTGACTAAATGTTTGTTTACGATAGGTGAATGAGGTCCATTCTTGACATCTTAAAAAAAAAAAGAAAGGCTTCTTTGAGGTATCCACTTCCTTCTGCAATACTGAGAGCGAATCTAGATCTAACCAATGGTATCGCTTCATTCTTCCCGTGTGGCGGTTAGGCTTAGTGACGGCCTAGGCCCAGGCCATAGCTAGGTTACAGTCATACAGTTATATTTCTCTCATTAGGATAACAAACTGGAGAAGAAAAAAAAAACACATTTTCATCTACACCCCCCTCCCTATCCAAAAAAAAGTAACTAGATCGTGTGTCTGGCTGATTCTAACAAACTGGTCAGTGCAAGGCTAGCCAAGGCTAAGTGTAGTCGGTCATCGGGTCATGACAAGTCAACCAAGCGATAGAGCTTTTTTTGTGTTTATAGAGTGGTCAGGCGAGACAAATACACACCGCCACGGTTAGTCAATCTACTTTAATCACGTGGTTTGTCATTTTTTTGAACAAGGTCTAGACCTAACTGCATAGACCTAGATCTATTTCTTTGACGAGATTGTCAACTTTACTGTATGGTTTTCCGTTAGTCAGTAAGTCAATTGATTAGAAGAGTAGGTCTGTGTGACGTCACATAGAAACCCGGTGTCCGTTTTTTTTGGATGCACAGAAAAAATTACGTCAGAAAAACATCAAGTACTAAGTTATTATTGAAAACTATATCTATATTCTTTTTCTGTAAATCAAAACATCAAAAATGGACCTCATTCACCAATCGTAAACAAACAACATTTAGCCACGTGGTGCTCTTTCTCTTCCATATAATTTACGATCTCATGTTTAATTCATGATGGTTGTCACGTGACAGTTTTTTTCCCCCGTTGTTTTATCAATAAGATCACGTGACTAAATGTTGTTTGTTTACGATTGGCGAATGAGGTCCATTTTTTTTTTATCTAGTTGTTTTTTTTTAATAATTTGATCTAAACTTAGGTTGTGTAAAGTTTCTATGAAAAGCTCATTTATGTCCTTAAGGTTTTGGTGTTTATCTATGGTTAGTGTTTTCCAATTTATATCAGGTAGGTTGAAATCACCCATAATGCAAAAAACTAGCACATGATCAGGGCCGGTCTTAGGCCACTGCAACCTATGCGGCCGCAGTGCGCCCCCGCACTTTCATAGGCCCCGCGCTAATTCTAGGTGTAAATTATTAAAATAAACCAGCTTAAATTATTATTAAAGGGTTTCTGGAATTCACTGAAATTGTAAAATATACGAAAAAGTTATGAAAATCTCATGAAATTATTAAAATCTGAAAACTTTAAAAAAAAAACAGACAAAATTTTCATTTTTGATTGTGATTCAATTTGGAAAACGCCAATCCTACTAGCAATTACCAAAAAAAAAAACAAAAAAAAAAAAAACTACTTTGTCAGCTTTCATTTCATAAAAATGTAATAATAAGGTGAAATTTAACCAAATCAAGAAGTTAAAGTTCTTAATTTACATTAATAGCCACTGGCATACAAAATTTGATCTAGATCTATTTCGACCTCTAAATTTAGTATTTTAGTAAATCTAAAAAGGCAGATCTGAATGTTTATCAGCTTTTTGTTGAAAAAAAAACTACTATCTACTGTAGATGGCTCGTAAAGCTAATCTGAGAGTGATTTTGTACTTAGTAGAGTATGAATAAAATGCAAAGACGAATTTATTCTTTTATACAAAATCTTAATTTTCACTTATTATCCTTATCACAACCCAGAATAGGCCCCGGGATCTGTAGGACCGGCCCTGCACATGATGTTTTATAAGGAAGAAAAAGAAAAGATTAGAATATCAACTTTGAATGTGTCACGTTGTGTCCAAATAAAAAACGAGTGCTCTCTCTCTCTCTCTCTGCTACAGACTCATCAAACTGTCACGTGGGATGCGTTTATCTTGAATGTTGGGTTTGAAATGTGCAGACAGGTTTCTTGAATGGATGTCTAGGTCAGTGCTGTCTGTGAATGCACTGCTCAAGTCTGCTGGTGTGTGTGTGTGTGTGTGCCAAGGCTCTGGCGACTTGTTCAGTGGGCCGTGTGTAGTTTTTTTCCCCCCATTCATTACGCAACAAGCAGCAGACGTGGAGGGGAGGTCACCAGTGTCACATTCCACTTGGACGCCGTCTATTTGAAGTCACGTGACTGAGCGGGTGAAGCTACAACTTTAAATCCTATACGTTTCTTACTGCCCAGTAAGACAAAGACGTTTTAAAAGTAGAACAAAGCTGCTGTGACTGTGAGCTCCAAAGACCAACACACAGATGTGATATAGATGATACAACAAAATCTTTCATCACGTTGATTGCCTGGTCGTGTGGTATGCGCTCTGGACTGCCGTCTCGATGATCGCGGACTCGAGCCCCCCGCCCGTCCGTCCTGCGGGATATTATAATCTTCAAATCCGAAACATGGATACCAAACTACAAACAAGTGGCCAAGGAACTACCTCAGTGGAACAGTGTCAAGACAAGCACCCAACATTATGTGTCCTGTGTGTGTGTCAAATTAACTAACACACACACAAATAAGTTTCTTGTTCGTGTCTCTCTCCACTCAACCCAAAACCTTTTTTTTTTTTTTTTTGCTAATGTCGCTATTAGTCCTATAACACGAGAGCCATTGATGTTGTTACGTTTAAATGTTCCCCGTATATTTTTTTACTTAGTTGACCTACTTACAACACACACACACACACACACTATCACATTTCTGACCATAATAGAATCAGTTCAGCTTCCAGCCCAGTCCAGAAAAGTCTTAAGATGACTTCAATGTTCAACATTCCTTGAAGCCTTTCCCCCAACTTCCCCCACGACACAAAGGTGTTCATCTCTTCTGCTTACACTCCAAATAGAAGTACAGTACGAAACGAAACGTAACCTTGTAGATCTACGCTACCAGATGCCACTTAACGCAGTAGAAGAGTTTGCCTAACAACCTTTGAACATTAGTACAAGATGAAGACTGCATCACAACCTTTGAACATTAGCACAAGATGAAGACTGCATCACAACATTTGAACATTAGCACAAGATGAAGACTGCATCACAACCTTTGAACATTAGCACAAGATGAAGACTGCATCACAACATTTGAACATTAGCACAAGATGAAGACTGCATCACAACCTTTGAACATCAGCACAAGATGAAGACTGCATCACAACCTTTGAACATCAGCACAAGATGAAGACTGCATCACAACCTTTGAACATCAGCACAAGATGAAGACTGCATCACAACCTTTGAACATCAGCACAAGATGAAGATTGCATCACAACCTTTGAACATCAGCACAAGATGAAGACTGCATCACAACCTTTGAACATTAGCACAAGATAAAGACTGCATCAACTCCAGAACAACAGAGAAATCATTCAATATCCAAGTCTTCTAGAGTTCCCCTCAATTCAAGCTTTTCTGAACAAGAATTGACCGGTGATTTCATCTATTTTATAACCTACAGACTAGAGGCCGGGGCTAAAAGTTCAGTATGAAGTTGTTCAGTCAGTAAAACTACTCTATGGCTTCTTGTAGTATTTTATTTCTTACATTGAACTGTTGTAAGTGAGAATTTAACAACATAGATCAAACAACACATGTCGCCATGAGTTTAATATTCCTCATTAGGCAAAGCGCTACAATTACTAATTATCTGTAGGTCTAGCATGCCTGATCCTAAACATAGCAACTCCCTATGACATTGTTCCTTATGACACTCTACACTGCCAGTCAGTGGCTCAAACCATTTGTTTTCTTTGCTCCTCAGACTCACTGTACTAAACACTCTGGGCAGCGGTTTGCGCCCTAGCAACAGGCCCACAGGGGCTTTTGAAAGATAGCCACTGATTAGTGTTAAGAAAGACTTGTAAGCACTGAGTGCCAGGACACTATTACTTAAGAAGGCCTGACTCCAGTGTAAAGTCTGCTACTACATGTTACTTCTACATGCCACATACATTGGAATGTTTTGTTGTACTTCAATGAACTGATACAAGTTGTTGTTTTTCTCCTCACATTCATTCTAGTTGCTTTTTAAAGAATAGGGTGCAAGAGTACTTTACAACACTATTCTGTATTTACAACACTTGTGTATTGGCAACACTATTGTGTATTTGCAACACTATTGTGTATTTACAACACTTGTGTATTTACAACACTTGTGTATTTGCAACACTATTGTGTATTTACAACACTTGTGTATTTATAACACTTGTGTATTTGCAACACTATTGTGTATTTGCAACACTATTGTGTATTTACAACACTTGTGTATTTACAACACTTGTGTATTTGCAACACTATTGTGTATTTGCAACACTATTGTGTATTTACAACACTATTGTGTATTTACAACACTTGTGTATTTACAACACTTGTGTATTTACAACACTTGTGTATTTGCAACACTATTGTGTATTTGCAACACTATTGTGTATTTACAACACTTGTGTATTTGCAACACTATTCTGTATTTACAACACTATTGTGTATTTGCAACACTATTGTGTATTTGCAACACTATAAGTTAGTGAATTTCTCGTAGGCTTATTATCCTTGATTTTGTATACATGCACCATCCCTGGTGTTAAAAAAAAAAAAAACCCAGAAAACAAAAGAAGCATCTTATGAAACTTATAGTTGTGTGTCAGCTGACATAGAGATACAACTGTTCCTTGAAATGGCAAGAAAATAGTGATAGATAAAAGATTAGAGAGCCTAGGGAGAAAGTTGTGTACCAACAAAACTAAAAACAAATAAAGACAAACAGCTGGTCATTTTTAATTTAATTTATCTTCAGTTTTGGCGAAGATGGTCGTGGATGAGATGGTTGTGTTTGTGAGGATTGTTTAGTTGATTGTGTTTGTGATGGTGATGATGGTCGTGGATGAGATGGTTGTGTTTGTGAGGATGGCATTTGTGAGGATTGTTTTGTTGATTGTGTTTGTGATGGATGTGATTGTGATGGTAAGCTAGCAATGGCCAAGTGATAGAGACATAGATCTGAGAGCAAATGTAAAAAAGTCAAAGAAGTTGGCCATTGAATTACATGATAGTCAGGTTCAACTTGCACCACACACAATTAACATGGTGTAGAGTTTGTTCCCCCATAGATCAGGTCTCTGACTGAAACTTGACTCAAATAGAATGGAGAAATGTAAACATGAATGTACAAGACAATGCTAGAAAATGTTGGCCTCCTGTTAAAGTGCAAGACTTAGTGAGGGAGATGAAATAGTTTGAAGATCAAATTGATCTAATAGATATGCTTTTAAACTGTTTAAATATTGTATTATAAGAACTTTCTAGTGTTTATTTTTTCTCCACACCTTAGAGTCTAGTTCTAAGTCTTGGTCTAAGTCACACCTTACAGTCTAGTTCTAAGTCTTGGTCTAAGTCACACCTTACAGTCTAGTTCTAAGTCTTGGTCTAAGTCACACCTTACAGTCTAGTTCTAAGTCTTGGTCTAAGTCACACCTTACAGTCTAGTTCTAAGTCTTGGTCTAAGTCACACCTTACAGTCTAGTTCTAAGTCTTGGTCTAAGTCACAGCTTACAGTCTAGTTCTAAGTCTTGGTCTAAGTCACAGCTTACAGTCTAGTTCTAAGTCATGGTCTAAGTCACAGCTTACAGTCTAGTTCTAAGTCTTGGTCTAAGTCACATCTTACAGTCTAGTTCTAAGTCTTGGTCTAAGTCACACCTTACAGTTCTAGTTCTAAGTCTTGGTCTAAGACACACCTTACAGTCTAGTTCTAAGTCTTGGTCTAAGTCACACCTTACAGTCTAGTTCTAAGTCTTGGTCTAAGTCACACCTTACAGTTCTAGTTCTAAGTCTTGGTCTAAGTCACACCTAATTCTATATTTTGATCAAATGCCTGGTAGAAACATAATTTTATGAAAACAGAATTATGACAAGGAAAAATTTTATTAAATATGCTTCTATTTATACCATGGGAAGCACAAATCAAGCAATAAATTTATTTGATCCAACTAGTTGATGTATTTGTTAAAAAGGAATAAATTGTCTCCAATGATATTTTAAAACATTAAAAAATGTTTATTGTCCAATTGTTTCCCAAGTTTGAGATCAAATTTTTAATAACCCAGATCTAGCTCTAAAGAACTGCGCAGTTCATCTCATGTATTGGTCTAGTCATATGAACACTCCAACATAACAATGAGAACGATGAAGAAGAAGAAATAGCTCTAAACAGTGAATAAGTGTATGTTGGATACTCTAACGGTATTTTAAGGAATTTAGAACGCCCAGACTAGTGAAAATGTTTTCAGTTAGATCAGATATCAATCATACATGATCAAGAGTAAGATTTCCAGCGGATCCAATGCATGTCTGACACCAAAAGATTTTCTTTAGGAATAAAATATCAGGGAGAAGAGATGTGATTTCAAAAAGAGAAATGGCTTTGAAGTTTGTTTTGTTGTCAAAAGATTGCATGTCAATGCTGGTGTGGAGTGATAGGTGTGTCTATAGCTCACTGGCCATGAAAGCTTGCAACAGTTTTCTAGCTATTAGCAATGTGATCATTAAGATTTCTAATGTGATTTCTGAATTATAAGGGCACCCCTGAGTCCACCCAGCTCTACCTGACAGTAGTTGGGAAAGTAAAGTGGTTGGTCATTGTACTGGCCATATGACACAGTTGGCCATAGAAACCAATGACCTTTACATCATCTGCCCTAAAGACCACAAGGTCTAAAAGGGAAACTTTACATTTTTTTTATTATCTTGAAATATGAATAGTACATTATTTTGTTACTAATTTCTTTTTCCTGTGTCTCAATGGTCAGGTTAAATAGTATATTATATTGAAATTAGTATCATATTATCCAGATTTCTGTATATTCAGTGGACCATAAGCACATGTGTAAATTTATAAATAAAAAAGAACTATCAAAATCAAAGCACAAGCACTGACCTGCATGAGTTCATTTTTCTCCTTCTCTCCCTGAGACATTTGATTCCTCAGCTGATGTATTTCTGATAAAATCCTCTGCGCTTGTTCTAAACTATATCCACCAGAAATACACTGTAACTTTTGTCCAACACTGTGAAAACAATGAAGTGAGAATAGACTTCAGTGTCACATGACTGAATCACACTACGCTAAGAAACAAAGACAACTCCTACACATTGAACATCAATAAATTATCCACAATTTTTGTTCTAGCTCCACAGATATTGAAGTCAAAAGCTAGCTCCACAAATACTGAAGTTGAAATCTAGCCCTAAGATATTAAAGTTAAAAGCTAACTCCAAAGATAATGAAGTCAAAAGCTAGCTCCACATATCTTGAAGTTAAAAGCTAACTTCCCAGCTAATGGAATCTAAGAAGATTTTTGAACAGAGACCTTGACAACGAAAGATACTACTAGTTATATTGACTATTTCATAAGACCTAAGAAAAGTTTAAAAGCTTTCTCTATAAGTGCATTAAAAGCTGGAACAAGAGACCTTGACTCCTATATTACATGATACTAAATAATCAAATATCGTAATTTAAGATGCTTAAACTCTACGGCCATATCACCAGGTCCTCAGTGCTCTCAAAAACTTTCCTTCAGGGAACAGTACCAGGAAAACAAGAAGAAGAGGAAAATAGAGAAAGCGATAGGAAGACAAGATAAAAGAATGGACAGGCCTGCCATTGAAAGACATTCTATCCAAGGCAAAAGACAGGAATGGAGAAAGATGATCAACAGATCCTGTGTGGTGCCACAACAGTTCAACAGACCATGGGATAGGTTAAGATGCTTATTAAATTAAAAAACTTTGATTAACAAATAAAATTTTTTAGATGTAAAAACGTTTGTGTTTCTATAGAGTCATTAAATAAAAATAAAAAATTCTCACTTGGACAAAGTTTCAACTCCTCTCTCTTTGTAAGACATCTCTGCACCAATCTGTTCCAACTCCCGTTTCAGCCGAGCCACCCTGCTCTTCGCCAGGTTCACATCCTGTTTTAACAGGTCAGGATCATATTTGGTACTGCCAACACTGGAATTGGAGTTTACTGCCAGGCAGACAGAATAAATCAACTGTTAGGCTTCGTACAAAACTAAATAGTGAAAATACAGTAAAAATGTCTTTTCTTATCTTATCTTATATAATAAAGACGTTACTTCAAAAAAGAAGATGATTACGTCCTACGCGTCATGCATATTAACCAATGACTTAAATTCTGCCAAGTCACTGGTTTTCCTGGCTAGCTGAATAACTACTCTAGTTTCTGAATATTAACTATTAATCAATTATAGGGTTGAAAAAAAAACTAATAACTGTTATAACTAGCATATGTATAGCATTTGTGTTTGTAACAGAATTATGTCATGCAGTGTGCACTCTGGACTGTCATCTTGTTGGTCCAGGTATGAGCCCAGCACAGAGCCACCCTGTGGGAGGTTTAGGCTACGATGTGACAATCAAGTCTGAAGGACTATCAGAAACATGTAAAACAAAAAAGTTAAGAACTTACAACTGGTCCGTGATGATTTCCATCCTGATAAAGTCTCATTTAAATATTGAAACTCATCTTGAGCAAGTAACAGGCGCTGCTCTTTGATTGAATAAATTTCTTTTTTGGCCTGAAACACAATGGAGCACATACAAAATAATATTAATGACTGAGCTTGAAAATATCTTGAGCTGTGACATCACTAAGTACTTGATGGATGTTGTAAGGCTTACCTCCAAATCTTCCTGAGCTGTGACCAAATATTCTTTCAACATGTGTTCTTGTTCTTGTCTCCATTGTATTCGAGGATCCTCTAACTGGTTGAGTTCTGGAAATACAAAAAAAAAAATAAAAAATTATCATTTAGCTCTGGAAAGCACTTGAAAAGCACTTAAGTACATTTAGACGTGCATTAGATGATGCCACAGTGGCTGAGTGGTAAAGTGTTTGGGTTTCGAACAGAGAAGTCAAGGTCTCGAATCCTGGTAAAGACTGGGATTTTTAATTTGGAATCTTTAGGACGCCTCTGAGTCTACCCAGCTCCAATGGGTACCTGACAGAAATTGGGGAAAAAGTAAAGATGGCTGGACATTATGCTAACCACATGACAACCACAATTAAAGTGGGCTACAGAAATAGATGACCTTTACATCATCTGCCCCAAAGATTGCAAGGCCTGAGAGGGGAACTTAACTTATTTTACTATGGTTTATAGAAAAAACACAAAGATGGTAAGGCCCTGCTATTAATTAGACCTTGGCTATGTTTTATCACGCTCACATCTGCAATATTTTAAGTTTCAATATCACCGCCTGGTATGGCAATCTGAGCATTAAAAATAAAAATAAACTTCATAGAATCCTAAATGCTGCTGGCAAAATCATTGGCAAAAAACAAACCCCATTTGGGCAGTTGTTTGAGACAAACATCTATAAAAAAGCTAACAAGATCCTCGAAATAAAGAATCACCCTTTGTGTCAGGATTTTGTGATTTTACCATCACAAAAGAGATACAAGACACCAATAGCAAAGACAAACAGACACAAACACTCTTTTGTTCCCCTGGCAATCAAATCATTAAATAAGAACAACCTGGTATAAACTTTGTCACATGTAAATTATGAGTGAGTCTGGTGTGAATGTACACTTTGGTTTCTTATAGTTATAATGTTTTTTGTTTGGTGTAATGCACAAATTGTAAGACAAATTTCCTTACGGATAATAAAGATAATTATTATTATTATTATTATTAATACAATAAGCATAGATCAGGCAATCATGTCAGTTGTAAGTTAAATGTGTCCATGTAACCAGATTTCAATCAAGGATAAATTTCCAGTAGAAATAAAAAAAAAGTAAACAATAAGACTAACCACAAGGGAGATTAGTAATATAATTATAACAACTATTATCAGGACAATGTGGTGAACTTAAGACATCCAGGGTTAAATGATAATATGTGTACAGGGGAACATGTGCTGAGTGGTAAAGGGCTTATCTTCCAAATTGAGAGGCCTCGGGTTTGACTCCAGAACAACACACAGGACGTTGATGTAAAATGGGCAAAAGGTCGGATCAACGCTGAAATCATCGGCTATTTAAAATTTATTTTTTCGTTTCTATTTCTCAGATTCATGTTTTTTATTGCTTAATTTTTTATCTAGAATAGTTTCCCTTTGCTAAACATCCGGAATTTCCTTCTTTCAACATGTTTTTATTTTGTACGAAGTCTGAAAGAGATTACATTTATTTTTTCTGTGTGCGTGTTTTTTTTAACATGGAACCTCAACCAGTGCTATCTAATCTTTGTAGGTCTAAATATTTCTTTGATGAGGAAGTATAATAATTCAGATGACAGTGATTTTGTTTTATCTGATGATGATATTGATTCTAAATCTAATGTTATAGATCTAGTAAATTAATTTATAGATCTAGACCTAGGGCTAGGTCTAGTAATGATGAAGTTTATCAGCTGATGAAGCAGCCCCACCACCAGCTAAAGTTCAATGTAGATCTAGAACAAATTTAGCTGTCTCTACATCATCTACATCTAAATCTAATCAGATAGAGGTAGATCTCTAGATCTAGGCACTGAAACAGAACAATTTCAGATTTCCTCCACCAAGAAATGTGGGTGTCAACAAGGTGATTACTAAATTTTGACTTGATGGTCAATGACCCAAGAGACTTGCTGGATCATTGTGATTGAGAGAAGTACAAAGAAAAACAGCAAATTGCTGAAGCTTGAATCAGCTGTGGACAAAGCAGACTAGTCAATAATAGTTTTACTTTGAGTATTTTTAACTTACGATTGATGTGATTAATATAATAAACTCCAACGTTAGGATCGAAGGCTTCCTCCCATCCCAAGGGCAGCTCATCTCCAACACAATCTGCAAAAGACTGGGGCTTGGTAAACCTGGAAAACAAAATATACAAATGAACAAATCACAAATCATTCGGATTTACATTGTGTTCATTCGGAGCAATAATGCTAACAATTATGCCTTCAATCTAGAAAGTTAATAATAGGGCCTTAATCTCCTTTTTGTCTATCTTCTTTATTTTTTCATGATCCAAAAAACAGCTACATTCAGCACCACCTTCACCTATCCCTTAGTCTGTTGAGGCACCACGCAAGATCTGTCGACCGACATCAAGATGAGAACTTACAAAAAAAATCAAGTCATGAGTTAGGGCAGCAGGCAGTCAGAGTAAGATGAAATCAAGATGAGAACTTACAAAAAATCAAGTCATGAGTTAGGGCAGCAGGCAGTCAGAGTAAGATGAAATCAAGATCTATGAGAACTTACAAAAAAAATCAAGTCATGAGTTAGGGCAGCAGGCAGTCAGAGTAAGATGAAATCAAGATGAGAACTTACAAAAAATCAAGTCATGAGTTAGGGCAGCAGGCAGTCAGAGTAAGATGAAATCAAGATCTATGAGAACTTACAAAAAAAATCAAGTCATGAGTTAGGGCAGCAGGCAGTCAGAGTAAGATGAAATCAAGATCTATGAGAACTTACAAAAAAAATCAAGTCATGAGTTAGGGCAGCAGGCAGTCAGAGTAAGATGAAATCAAGATGAGAACTTACAAAAAAAATCAAGTCATGAGTTAGGGCAGCAGGCAGTCAGAGTAAGATGAAATCAAGATGAGAACTTACAAAAAATCAAGTCATGAGTTAGGGCAGCAGGCAGTCAGAGTAAGATGAAATCAAGATGAGAACTTACAAAAAAATCAAGTCATGAGTTAGGGCAACAGGCAGTCAGAGTAAGATGAAATCAAGATCTATGAGAACTTACAAAAACTGAGTCCCTGTGCCCAAAAGATGAAGGCAGAGAGAAAGACAGTGACTGCAGAGATGGCTCTAGCAGAACGCAGGGCCCTGGGCAAGCAACATTTCTATTTATGGGCTCATTTGCTTCTAATGCTGTAGGCCTTGTTGTTGATACAAAAAAGAGCACCTTACATAGGTTCTGTACTATTTGCTGTTTGACTACATTACGCACTGTATTGTCAACTGTTTTCTGCATGTCAGATTTTGCTTATAAAGGATTTAGTCCCTAGTCCTTTAAATTGATTTAGTAATGTAACTAATGATTCAGAAACAACGGAATCTCTTATTAAATCACAGAGCCATTCCCAGGCACAGGGCCTGGCGGTGTTGCCCCACTGGCCACTCCAAAAGGCCTCATCTGGTGACAATGTTATTGGTGACTAAATACTTCTAAAGTCTTATTTGTTACCATTCTCAGGATGCAAAAAGCCACAGATGTGTACATATGAGTATTTCTCCAGTACTGGTGACCTAAAGATATTGGTTTACTAAAAAGGCTAATATATATATTAAATCTTTAAAAAATTATATTGAAATGTAACAGTTTTTATTTCATTGTATTTAGAAATGGTTAATGCATAAATTGTGATAATATTTTGAGCTCAAAAAGTGCATTATTGAAATTTTAAAATTGTAGAAAATGGCATCTTTTGATGTAACATGGAACACCTCCTGGGGTTAGTTTGAAGTAATATACAACTAAAAACAAGCAGTATTGAAAAGACATTTTTTTTAAATAGTCTAACAATATAATTACATTGCATTATCTATATCTTTTTATTTTAAATATTTATTTTAGTATAACTAAGATGTCACTGTACAAAATGTGTCACAGGTGCATGAAGTTGTGTCACAGGCACATGAAGTTGTGTCACAGGCGCATGAAGTTGTGTCACACTAAACTTGGAATTTTAAACCTCTATCAATTGTAAACGAACTAAAAGCAGTCTGCTCCCTAGTGTGTTTCTGTTACTAAAAGCGTCAGAAATTAATTTACACAGTGTAGCTTTTCTTTAAAGCTATAAAAATTAATATAACTCCTAATAGGTCTTGGTGTCCCAAGTGAAGCACCTCAAATGCACTTTACAAAACACTGTACAAAAAGGACTTCTTCTTCTTAAACTGTCAGGTAGAGTTGAGCCTTTGGCTCTTGGAACTCTAGGCCAGCAAAAGTGAACAAGAACTCCCTCTCACCGGCCTGTATGAAAACAGTGTACACTGTTTTGTCTGGCGGATGGGTCAGACTCATAGCAAGAGGCCACATATAGATCTACTAAGATCCCCGCCATTTTTCTTTTCTATACCAGGCTAACAGTGCGGGACACGCCATTTATTATGTAACAAAAAGGACAACATTTTTGTATGCAAAGTTAATAATGTAAAGGGAATTACTTAATAGTATCTTTAATACTGCTTAGTACACAGCTAGTGCCATTTTCTTGGGAAAAGGTTACATAGTAATTAACAGGAGAGATTAATAGACATGGTGTCCCACATTTTTGTTTACTGTATCACCTAAAACACTGCAGTAGAAAAAATGTTGAACATACCAGAAAATATAATTTTCTAACCAAATTTTTGAAATACAATATAAATTAAGTTTATTATTCTCAATTGTGATGTATATAGAATACTTTTTAAATATCAAAGTTGATATAAACCTCATTGTTTTATCATTGTTTGTGGTGCTTCTCCATGGGACACAGAACAAGTCTTGATCTAGATTATAATTCTATATATAATTCTAGATCTAGGTCTAGTGTAGATTAAAACCTACTCTCTATGTTTTAATTGTTATGTAAATCTAGTTTTAAATCTTGTTCTTGATGCAATGAAAGTCAAAAAAGCTGCACATTTTAGTGTATAGATTAGGTCCTGTTTAATGCAATTATGTCTACTTAATTTTTAAAGGTTTACTGAATACACACATACATATAAAGGCCTCCAGAGTAGATATAATTGTGGTTATAAAAAACTTTTTTGTAATAAATGCTTGAATTATTGTCATGATATTGTAGCAAATAATAGCCTATAATGCAAGTTTAGCATAAATTCATAAATTCTGTTATATTACAAAAAATCTTATTTTAAAAACTTTTACCACATATAATATATATATTAGATCTATATGTTATTTAGACTTCTTTTCTAAATGTGTGTATATTTCCTATTATTCATGTAATCGTCACATTTAAACTTACAATCCAATAATGATAAATCTATATATATAATGTATGTAGTTTTTAAATCTCAATGAAGCAAACTTTCACGACAGTAGATTGTAGAGATCTAGAAAACTAGCTCTAGTCACTAGTCAAGTCTAGTCTAGTAAAGTAAGTAAATACAAAATTAAATACAATATCTATGAAACTAGTCACTGAGTTGTCAATCTAGGGACAATCTAGACTACTAACTAGATCTAGATAACAACAGCTAGATTGCTAGATATAATAATCTAGAATTTAGATCTACTTATAGTTATAGATTAAAATAGATTTTACCCAGACTGACTCTTATCTTATTCAAGTTATTGTTATAAAAATAAAATATAAGCCTAGAAAGAGCAGAGAAATGAATAAAAACTAAAGATTAAAAAACACAACAAGAAAAAACACTGTTGAGTTACACAGACGACAAAGTCACTCACAGTCAGAATGAGAAGAACTGTAATGTTCAAGCCTTATATTGACAATATTGAAGTTATTCATTGAAAATAGAAGGGAATGTAAACTAAGTCTAAGTTTTTACAAGGAACTTTAGTTTTAGAGAAATTTAGTAAACTTTACGAAGAGCTGCTTTTATAGAAGTTACAGAGACTTATCTACGTGTATCCCAGAGCAATCTAGTGACTCTAGATCTATAGAAAGAGCATAGAATATGATAGAAAATGAATAAAAACTAAAGAACACACAACTGACAACACAGTCAAACGAAGAGAAGGTAGACTAAAACTAAGGAACTTTTACGAAAAGCTGCGTTATAAAAGTTACATAGACTAACTAATCTACCTGTCACGAGGGTCTATCCAAGTCGTTCTTCTATTGATATGATCAATGTAAAAACTTTTTCCATCATAATCCACCGCTTTTTCCCATCCCTCGGGCAGGGGAAGGTCCCCGTTTCCTCTTTCTGGCATATTTCATCTAAGTTATTTTGTATTAAACTTTCACACATTTCTGTCCTCCATATTGCTCATTAACATAGGTGACGTCACGTGACCTGGGTCAACCAATGAAATCTGTCTCTCAGACCTGTTCTCAAAGATATGCATACCTAAAGAGCAAAAACATTCTAAGGACTAGCAGGCAAATAATTACATGCCACCCCTCGTTCTTCACAAGGTCGGATTGAATGAACCAACACGGGCTGGGAATTTTCAGGTCATATTGTATATATACCTACCTTTATAGCAAAAGGTAGACACAAGGCATTTTAAAGTTACAGTCCGACAGGTAATTAAGAGCGCAAAGACGTCTGTTCTATTGCTGTGCCCCATTTATCTTCAAGAATGAATGAAAAAGCGTTTACATTTTTTCTGCCTGAACCAGTCCAGTGGCGTCGTATGCTTTGGGATTATTTTTTTTTAAAACTGACATTGTAGCAATGTTTTCATTTTAATGGTACATAGATGTAGAATTTGTAAATAACCAACTGAAAAAAAATATTGATAAATTAATTTTTTAAATTGCTCTAGGCCTATAATTTCTATTAATTAATACTAATAAAATAATAGTCTACATCTAGTCTAAACGAGATTGGGACGAACGCTGCCAGCAGACATTGATTTTGCCCGCGTTATTTGTGGCAAAATATGTAGGTCAAGCAAACAAATTTGCTTATTAAATTAACTATTTGTCATGACTGGGTTTTTTTTAACAATCGTTAGAACGTAATCATATTATGGGGCCCGATCGCCATTTCTAAAAAATGAAAAATAGCCAAAATACCTTTAGTTTCATTTTTTTTTTAAATAGAAAAACAAAATTATCACAAAGTATTTTCCATTATTCTCTAACTTCTAGGTATAGACTAGTGCTGAACCCAGTGGCGTAGCTAGGGTGAGGGGGGGGAGGAGGGGGAGAATTTGAAAATACCCCTGAGCCCCCACTTGAAGGGGTCCCCCAAATGAGTATTTTTTTTACAATCAAAATTAAATATTACGAAAAATGCAGGGGACCCCATAGATGTCAAGCCCCCCCCCCCGGGCCCCCAGACGATAGAAAATCTTCCTAACTACGCCCCTGGCTGAACCTATGAAAAGGTTGTAGGGCCTATATCTTAGATAAGCTGCATTAAAAAGTTCCCAACCTGCAACATTGGGCAGGGCACTTATCCCGTATGGGAGACGAACGTATGCCAAAACTCAGTCTTGTTTTGGTGACCTGAAAGGTGGTCGACGTAACAGAGGTGCTCCACCAAAACGCTGTTAAAGACCAGCTTAGGAGCCAGATTTAATTAATATAGAAGAGAGCACCTAAGAGGCTGCCTGGTCTTGCGGTTTGTGAGCTGGACTATCGATTGAATTTATCGATGGTCCCGGGTTCAAACCGTGACCGCTCTCATCCTTCTTCGTCCTGCGGGAGGTTTGGACTAGGAAGTAAACTATCTTCTGTCAGGGGTCCAAAACATTCATTCTCGCCAAATCTCCCCCTGACATCCCCCTCTCACGATATGATTCAAATATATACATATATATACATACATACACACACTGTGTCATACACATACTTATATACATATATATATAAACATTATATATAAACGTCCAACCTTCCTGGACCGGGAGCAAGACCTTACTAACTAACACACTTTCTCACACATTCAACGAAGACTTAATCACTCAGTTCACAACACGTGCAACACTTTGCATTCAAAACAAGGGGATATAACAATCATACCAAAATATCAAACTAACATTCACTCTCGCCATACCTCCCCCTGACATCTTTAACTCTGAAGGAACATCCGAAACATGTCAAACACAAAACAAACCTAGAGCTGGTTGCAGGCAGCTTTGAGAACGAGACAGCTGGTGGTCACTTTAACAAAGGCCGTGGGATACACATTTGAGACCAAAAGAAAATCCGCTGCCGAGGACAGACGTAGACGGCGAAAAGAAAATCTAACTCGACCACCGGTGGACAATGGCTATGCCTTCACCAGAGAAGCAAAATATGTAGCTGGGGCTGCGTTGTCACATGAAATACTGCATTAATAATTAGTAACGTCTACAGTAATTTATTATTAATCAGACTCGAAGACAAGCCTTATTATTATTATTTTCTTCTTATCTTATATGATATTATTATTATTATTATTATGTTAGAAAAGAACGAGTATTCATTCTCTGGAGCTGCCGGGGTCGAGTTTCGTTAAAGGGAAACAAAATTTATCGTATTATTATTATTATTATTTATTATTATTATTATTAGATAAGCTGCAACTTCCCCGTTCCTTAGAGTTAATCATTTGGACCCTTGGGGTACTACAAATGATCTGTCGACCGCCTCGATCTCTATTTTGTCAAGGTTAGACCCTCTTCATTTCATTGACAGGCCTGTCCATTCTTTGACATTGTCTTCCCATGATCCCTTCGCTTCTTTAAAATGTCTCCCTCTCCTTCTTTTGCCTGGTACTGGAAGTCATATGAGGGGATCCAGGGCCGGGTTAAGGTATGTGGTAACCCGGGGCAGGATTTGTGTGGAGGACCCTTACAATTTTTCGAAAGCTTTAATGATTGAATGAATAAATGAATATACTTATATGCAAAAGCATACTTCATTTTTAGAAGAAAGAAAGAGAGTTATTGTAAATTTAATCTCATTCCTTTAAATAAAATGAATATGCATATTTTAGTTTTAAAAAGTGTTTTTTTTGTTTTTAGAGTTTGTGGAGGTTAAGGCCCTTGGTAGACGTACTGTTGTAAATTCGGAGCTGTATTTACTTATGCTACAAGCCTACACTTCTTAATCACGACATTTTTTGCCAGCGGTAAAAATGCGAAAAAATTATTTTAAAAAATGCGAAAACATTTCTGACCCGTCGGGATATATTTTTCTCTTTTGTGGAAGCCCTTACTTGTGGATACCCAGGGGCTGTAACCCCGCCCGCCCTCAGAATAGTGCACAGCAGACAACCGACAGACGCATTGGAAGTCCAAACAGGAGTGAGGCAAGGCTTTATTATCTCCCTTCTTGTTCCTGCTAGCCAAGGGCTATGGTTCATGAAGACAGCAACAGACCAGAAGCGGGAAGGTATACAGTGGACACTGGAAACAGCTAGATGACCTCGACTTCGCAGGTGACTTGACTGACACCTCAACCCAAGAAAACAATAAGAAACTGGAACAGGCACAAAATAGAGCAGTGGGATTCATAACAAACGAATATTCACATTTAACAAGAGTAGCGCCTTTAGTAAAATCACTAAATTTAAAAAGCCTTCTGGAGAAAAGTAGCAATTATACATAAAACACTGAACCATAACCTTCAAATACAAAAACAAAATCTAATATTATTCACAGAAAGACACAATGATATTCCTCGTTCCATATGCTAAGGCAAATTTGTACAAACGCCTCTTCTTCCCTAGTGCTATTAATAAAAATAATAATAGGGACCTAATAATATAATAATTTTATTTATAAAGCGCTGTTAACAAACAAAATGTATGCTCAAGGCGCTGTAATAACATTACAAACACAAACACGACAGCTACAGTGACAAACTAATCTAAAAACGTTTTAAACAGATAAGTCTAAATGTTCTTCTTAAAAGTAGTGTAGCATATTGTCTGTCTGAGATCAATGGGGAGTGAGTTCTATACTTTTTGTCCGTGCACTGAAAAAGCCCGCAGACCGTAGCTTTTGAGGGAGAAACGTGGCACCACTAAAAGCGTTGAGTCCATTGAGCGCAGGGCTCTCTGTGGGACATATGGAGTAATCAGTTCGCTAAGGTACAAGGGCATCTCATTGTTATATATACACTGATGACAAAGTGTGGCGACCTTGTAATCGATTCTCGCTTTCACGGGAAGCCAATGGAGCGTGCGCAAGAGCGTAGTAGCAGAATCTCGTCTTGTTTTTCTAAGGACTATTCGTGCGGCGCTGTTCTGAATACGTTGCAGCTTGGCTATTTGGTCATCGGGTATACCTGCTAGCACGGCGTTGCAATAGTCAAGGCGGGAGAGTATGAATGCCACAGCAAGTCTCTCCATCTGCCCTACGTCTTGCCCATCTGCATGGCATCTGTTTCCAAATTGCGCCGCCATGTATTCCTGGGCCGTGCCCTCTTCCTCTTTCCTTGGAGGTTCCAGGCTAGGGCTTGCTTTGTTATGTTGGATGCAGGCTTGCGAAGGGTGTGACCTATCCATTTCCAGCGTCTCTGAAGGATATCTACTTCAATGGGCTGCTGCTTTGTTCTTTGCCACAGTTCCTTATTCGAGATCTTGTCTGGCCAGCGGATCATAAGAATCTTCCTCAGGTAGGTATTGTTGAATACCTGGATTTTTTTCCCACGGAGGTGATGGTGGTTCTCCAGGTCTCTGCTCCATAAAGCAGTATTGGCTTAACAATGGTGCTAAAGAGCCTGATGTTGGTGGTGTTGCTTATTTCCCTAGATCCCCAGGTGTTCTTCATCTGATGAAAGGCTGCTCGAGCTTTACCAATGCGAGTTCTGACATCTGCATCTGTTCCTCCATGGTGGTCTAGGATACTGCAGAGATAGGTGAAGCTTTCCACCTCTTCCAGCGCCTCACCTTGGACTGTAATGGGTGTATTGCTGGATGCCTTTATCTTGAACACCTTCCTCTTCTCTCTGTGGTAAGACCAACTCTAGCTGAATTGTCTGCAACAACATTTATCTTTTCCTGCATCTGCTGCTGTGTTTGAGAAAGAAGAGCCAAGTCATCTGCAAAGTCAAGGTCATCTAACTGATCTAACTGATTCCACAGTGTTCACTGTATACCATTCCGCTTCTGGTCTGTCAAAAACAAAGAAAATAAATTTCACGGTCTCTCGCGACAAGTAACATGCTACATCAAAAATTGTTCATAGTTCATTTTGGGTTGTCCTATTTTCCGGCTGTAGACATCATTGCTATTGTTCTCTGTTGTAGACACATGTACGAATACATGTATTATACATGTCCTCACAAGCTTCACGATGAAACGGATTCTTCCCAAGGCAGCCGTCTCCAGTTTCCATGGAAGCCTAGAAGCCAAAAAAAAAATCCCGGGAAATGCAATGCTAAATGTTTTTGTTGATGCGTTTACTAGCTGACAGATCAGCGTGAAGTTTCATTGTTCTAATGCTGTTATGTCCAGCACTATATACTTAAAACTGGACTAATCAATGCAAACAATGTTCCTGGACATCACTCAGTCATCACGTTGCGGATGAGGCGTGTGTTCGGCGCCCTTGTATACAGGTCCAAAGGAACCTTAATTATCTGACCCTTCTTCACATCACCATCGGAGAAACCTTCATAAGTTGGCAGAACTGCAACGGCTTCCAGATGTTCACCTGTCATCAAATGGATGGCTGCCTGGTCGTGCGGTTTGCGCGCTGGACTGTCGTTCGGATTTATCGACGGTCGAGGGTTCAAACCCTGCCCGCTCCCATCCCCCGTCGTCCTGCGGGAGGTTTGGACTAGGAAGTAAAATATCTTCAACTCTGAAGGAACATCCGAATTATGTAAAACAACATTTAAAAAAAAAAACCAAGATTGAGGCCAAACAGCATTGCACTGAGCTCATGAGAAATTTAGTGGACTAGATATAAGTAGGTCATGAATACAAACATGTCTGGTCAGGCGTTATTCCCCCCCCCCCCCATGAAACCCCGGGATAACTAATCTCTACCAGTTGACACCGAGAGGTCAATTATTTGAGAAGTTGTGTTTTATTTATTTTTTTTTTTCTCTCTCTTTTTTTATTTTAAGGAAACCTCAGCATTTGTGCTGTTCATTTTTAGCTTTTTCATCATAGGAATCCTTGGGCCCTAGGCCTCTTTTTTTCTTGCCTCTTTTTTTTTTTGGTATTTCTTTCACCTCTTTTTTTGGGCCGCTTTTTTTTTTTTTTATAAAATTTTTATTTCAAAGAAAACACATAACATATAATTTTATATTTCTAATAATACAAAGAATATTTCATAAAAACACATTTCTATAAAGAAAATAGTTTCAAAAAGACATTCCAGGATTTCCAGCATGATCGTGGAGTCGGCTGCGGCAAGTGTCCAGAAAATGATGACAACAAACGTCTACAAATCAATTTACACAAATCTTGAAAAAAAAATTGTCAAATCAAATATTCCGAAACAAATTTTTTTTTAAACAATTTTTTCCCTTGAGAACCCAAGACAAAATCATCAGGAACTCTCTGGGGTCTGTTTTTTTTTTTTTTTACCTTTACCTATCCCTTAGTCTGTTGGACCGTTGGGGCACCAGGCAAGACTTGTCGACCGTCTTTCTCCATTCCTCCCTTTTTTTTTGCCTTGTTCAGAACCTCTCTCAATGGTAGGCCTGTCCATTCTTTATTGTTGTCCTCCCATCGCTTTTTCTGACTGCCTCTTCTTCTTTTCCCTGGCACTGTTCCCTGAAGGAAGGTCTTTGCGAGCCCCGTAGATCTTGTAATGTGGCCAAAGTTTTAAGCTTTCGTCTTTTCACAATAGTTAGCAGGTCGTCATGGGCTCCGATCGCTACAGTAACCCTGTCTCTGATTTCTTGGTTTGTGATGCGGTCTTTGAATGTGATGCCTAGGATCCTTCTGTAGCATCTCAATTCCATTGCTAGGATCTGTTAGGGGTCTGTTAGAGTTACAAGAATGTACATATAATGAATCAATTTGGTTTCCATAACAGTGCAGAATACATACAAGTATGATACAAGTATGCATATGAAGAGCATAGAAACTATTAATTACATTTCTGAATATAACTCATTTTAATATTAATCTTATTACTTAAAAGAAATATTTTATAGATCAATTTTGTCCACGTAGAAATCGTTTTTTTTTGTAAACCATTTAGTAGTCCATTAGGTCCATCCTCTTAAAGTCATATCCTGTTAGGTTGTCTTGAGCATATGTTATATTTAGTTCAAAGGGATGTAACCAAAAGAAAGATTTTGGCGTAATACTAGAATGATTATGAATAAGTTAACAAAATTGCTAGTACAGGACAAGAAGCACTGCAGTTAGTTCAAACTACTCAAGTGTGACAAAAATGAAGATCTCTTTAAGTAGGTTTTGGATCTTTTTTTTTCCTGAGCTTTAACGTTGAGAATATCCGTGGAGTTCATTTGTTTATGAGACGATTCTTCTTCTTTCTCATTGTTATGTTGGAGTGTTCAGATGAGTAGACCAATACATGAGATAAACTGCGCAGTGGTTTCCAAATCAGGGAGCTCTCCGTATAGTTTCCTTTCTATTGGGGTGATTTGGGGCCAATGTCTTATGCGGGCCTCTTGGTGAAGAGAGCAGTTTTGGAGGACGTGGTCTGCATTCTCTGGTGATACTCCACATGGGCAGATTTCACTGGTTCCAATTTTGAGCTTCCGGTACATGTGTTGTCACATTCTGAGACAATTGATGGATCAACTTTTTTTGAAAGTAAAGTTACTAATCCTATAATATCTGAAACGAGTCTTACGCTTTGAATAGGATGGGCTAAGACAGGGGTTCTCAACCTGTGGGTCGAGACCTCCTTGGGGGGTCGATTGACGATTAGCCAGGGGTCGCCAATGACCATCAAATATATGGATTGTTATTGTCTACTCTTCTATTGCTGTATGTGTATGTGAGGGGGGGGGTCGCGGCAGAGTGGGGGGTTGTAAAAAGGGGTCGCCGAGCTTAGAAGGTTGAGAACCGCTGGGCTAAGAGGTGGAGAGAAGTTGTTACCAATCGTATATTTTAGTTAGTTTTTTTTAACTTTGATACTAATTTTTAATCACTCAAATTTTAATTTGCTTGCCAATAGTAAAAAAAAAAATATTAATAGTGTTATGACTTTGCCATGCGCACCGCCATCCAAGATAGTGCAGAAAGAAGGTGCGCACTATCAGTGACAAGACAAGTCGGATGTTGACATAAGAGACTAACGATTTCCGCCCAAGTGGAGAGTCAATATGGAGATGCTGTACTCAAGGCAGATGCCCCTTTGTGTTTGTCATGTCTCAGTGTAAATAAACGTCTATGTCTCGTTGAGTTGCCTCCCTTCAGTTATTACAGCAAATCATCCCATTACTTTCATTAGAGCATGGAATGGGTTGCCTGAGCTAGCCAGGAAAACCAGTGACTTGGCAGAATTTAAGTCATTGGTTAATATGCATGACTAAATGCATGACGCGTAGGACGTAATCATCTTCTTTTTGAAGTAACGTCTGTATTATATAAGATAAGATAAGATTAACACAGACCATTCAAACACATTATCAGACAAAATTAGAAAATAAAATTTGTGAATTCTGAGAAAAGAAAAGTGTTTAATTCCTTTGGCTGCAACCATACAGGACCATCAGTACTGGTACAAACAACAAAAACATTTAAAAAACAACACTTCTAAATTAATAAGTTATTACAAAACAAACATTTGCTACATCTTTTACACAAAAACGTGAATTCTCCATTCATATATCAAATCAAACCCATAGACATAAATAAATATAGACTAGCAAAAGGAAGTAACTTCATGTAACTTGAAAACATGTACATCTATTGTTGTCGGATTTCCGAATTCTGAAAAGTTGCATGATCTTCAGTCTTAGAGATTAAAAAAAAATACAAGTGAAAATATTGTAATACTTATATAGGTTACAGCTGAAATAGATATGAATACTTAACTTTTATACTGATCATAAATGCTGTATAATAAAGTACACAAAATTGCAAGTCACAAATTTTCGTTTCATAAAACTCTTGTATCGGCCAGTCTATATTCATTTATGTGTCTATGATCAAACCAGATGAACCGTTTTGCAGCTATGCAGACTACATCAATCACAAAAGGGGTCAGAGTCTTTGTGGTGTGCATGTGTATAGGTTTAATACGAGATAAAAAAGCTGTACACTTCTGAGTGTCATTGAGACACTGGATATCCATAACTCAAACATTGACATCTTTTGATGCTTCATCAAAGTTCTCAACAAGTTCAGGGACATCATCATCATCAGCATTAACATCAGCTGTTGTCTGTTTGTTGCTGTCAGCAGCACTAGCTACAGTGACATCATCATTAACACCAGCTGTTGTCTGTCTGTTGCTGTCAGCAGTACTAGCTACAGTGACATTAACTTCAGCTGTTGTCTGTCTGTTGCTGTCAGCAGCACTAGCTACAGTGACATTAACTTCAGCTGTTGTCTGTTTGTTGCTGTCAGCAGCACTAGCTACAGTGACATCATCATTAACATCAGCTGTTGTCTGTTTGTTGCTGTCAGCAGCACTAGCTACAGTGACATTAACTTCAGCTGTTGTCTGTTTGTTGCTGTCAGCAGCACTAGCTACAGTGGACGCTAACTTATTCAAGCTACTTAAACTTTCTGCACCCAACTGATTCAAGATTCCTGGCATCATTTTTTTTAGGAAACCTCAGAATTTGCGCTATTCAATTTTAGCTTTATCATCATAGGAATCCTTGGGCCTCTTTTCTTTGCCTCTTTTGTGGGCTTTTATTTTATTATTTTTTCTGAATCTCTCAGCTAGATCTATTTATTGTTCTCATGATTCAGTTTCTGAATTATCGAAAGGAAATTAACTGTTGACTTATAACAGTAATTAATGAATCTCAACGAGATAACACGTGAAGTTATATTAAATAAAAAGCAACAACAATTCAAACAAACAAAAAAATTTTATCTAGTAAAGAAAAAAAAGTAGAGTACATTCACATTTTTGTATTTAAAATTATTATTATTATTATTTAAAAATCTAAAAAGTTTGTATTTTTTTAAAAGTGCTGTAGGCCTAGTAGAATTTTTAGAGTTACCTTTCTTTAATAGGTTTCCACTTAATACTACAGTAATTTGAGTAATAAGGTTTACATCAATTTATTATCTTACTATCAAAGTAGCAAAATTAAATTACGGAGAGAAAGAGTTAAATTATGTAAGAATGTGAAGAAACAGTTACTTTCTTACAGTTTGAGCCCCTATTGGTCGTGGGCTCGTGCAGAGGCGGCCAAGTGCGCGGGGGCTGTGGGCGAGCGTCATTTAACCCTTTCGCGCCATGGTTGCTACGCCACTGCGCACGACAGCAAATGCGGGAAAAGATAAGCACCGTTGATTCAATTCAGCTAGACTGTGTCTTATCATAAACTTAATAAAATACTCAGAAAGATAAAGGCACATTCCTCATACCATATGCTAGGACACATTTGTACAAATGCTCCTTCTTCCCTAGTGCGATTAGAGCATGGGATGAGTTGCCTGAGGCCTGCCAAGTCACTGGTTTTCCCTAGCTCGGCAACCCATTCTATGCTCTAATCGCACTAGGGAAGAAGGAGCATTTCTACAAATTTGTCCTAGCATATGGGACAAGAAATGTGCCTTTATCTTTGTGTCTTTCAGAGTATTTTAATAAATTTTGTTTTGTATTTGAAGATTATGGTTCAGAGTTTTATGTATAATTGCTACTTTACTTTTGAGTCTTCTGTCCTGAAGGCTTTCTAAATACATTATTACATTATTTAGTTACATTGATGAACGAAGAATACAGACGAATTAGGAAAATGACTTTTATAAAAATGTACCAGGATCACATCTTTTTTTTTCTCTTTAGAATTGAAGATTATTTCATTCTAAACCTCCTTTAAAGGGCAGTGAATAAGGTTCAAACTGGCGACCACCGTGAAGTTAGTGCGAAGAGCATAGAACAAGACCAGGCATCCACCCTATGCAAACTGACCTCGTAACATTTGTGACGCCCCAATAGTCTACCGTTTGAAAAGAGAGATAACTTATATTTTGTTTAAGTTTGTAGGCTGGAAGAGTATTTTCCCCTGACCAGTGGTTTAACGAAGGGGGGAAGATCATCAATCCTTAGCGATGTTCAGAATATATGTGCGCTATAGGTACACACGTCGTGTACCATCAATGACTATTTGTACAGGTTTAGAAATAGTTCATTTAGATTTTGTTATTTTTGTATATGTCTTCAAATAATTAAATTTCTATAAATCAAATTAGAACATAAAACTAAAATGTTATTTAACCTTGGTTAGGCCAATAATAGAATATGTACCCTCCGTTTGGGACCCCCCCCCCCCAACTCAAGAAAACATTAAGAAACTGGAACAGACACAAAATAGAGCAGTGAGATTTATAACAAACGAATATTCACATTTAACCAGAGTAACACCATTAGTAAAATCACTAAAGTTAGAAAGCCTTCAGGACAGAAGACTCAGAAGTAAAGTAGCAATTATACATAAAACACTGAACCATAATCTTCAAATACAAAATTTAATAAAATACTCTGAAAGACACAAAGATAATGGCGTATTTCTCGTTCCATATGCTAGGACAAATTTGTACAAATGCTCCTTCTTCCCTAGTGCTACTAGAGCATGGAATGGGTTGCCTGAGCTAGCCAGCAAAACCAGTGACTTGGCAGAATTTAAGTCATTGGTTAATATGCATGACTAAATGCATGACGCGTAGGACGTAATCATCTTCTTTTTTTGAAGTAACGTCTGTATTATATAAGATAAGAAGATAATGCTCTCAAACCTTTTTTTTTTTGTTTGAAATACATTCCGTTCTTAATTAATATTCTCAAGGTAATAGTAACAGCCATGCATCTCTCAGAAGTTCAAATTTTGAGCTTCCGGGTCACATGTTGCTTCTTTCTCACTCCGTCAGTGTGTCTGGAAAGATTCTTTTAGGCTGCACGTGATTCCTCCTCCTTCCAATTCCCGTATCAAGTAGACATTTTGAATTATTATTCATTTTGATAACAAATAGGGCCGACAGGAGTCAAGCAAAACTTCATTAGTTTATCAATTATACTTATTATAAGGTAATTAAATACTTTTGTTTGTAATAGAAAAGGAGGAGTTAAGCCTGAGAGTATCGATAGACATGACAGAGATAGTGCGGCCTTTTCCATTAGACAAGTTTTTATAAAGCTTATATCATATCAGTTCACACTGTCTGTCTGTCTTTCTGTCTGTCTGTGTATATGTTATTTCTCCCGCGCGCGGATCAAGTTGAAGCTTCGCACAATTAATTATTGGCAAAAACAAGACATGAAACAATGACCTAACACAAAGAAGACTCCATTATTGGTAGGGGTAATTAATTATTTTGTTTGATATCGAATAACGGAAACAACTAGTACATTAGTGCTACATATATATATATATGTATATATATATATATGTATGTATATATTTTACTGGGTTACTGTAGCGATCGGAGCCCATGACGACCTGCTAACTATTGTAAAAAGACGAAAGCTTAAAACCTTTGGCCACATTACAAGATCTACGGGGCTCGCAAAGACCTTCCTTCAGGGAACAATGCCAGGAAAAGAAGAAGAGGCAGACAGAAAAAGCGATGGGAGGACAACATTAAAAAATGGACGGGCCTGCCATCGAGAGAGGTTCTAAACAAGGCAAAAAAAAAAGGGGAGGAATGGAGGAAGACGGTCGACAAATCTTGCCTGGTGCCCCAACGGTCCAACAGACTAAGGGATAGGTCAAGGTCAGGTCAAAAAATATATATATATAATAAGGCTTGTCTTTGAGTCCGAAGATTAGTGAGGAATGCAGTATTTCCCCTGGTTTTAAGGGCGGGATTATTCCCCTTTAGATGTGCTTTGTTTAAAAAAAAGGATTTTTAATATTTTTGTTTGTTGTTAAATCATTTAGATGAAAGCTGGTCCGTGGGCCCGGGGTAATACTACATCCCCCTCCATCCCCAGTATGAGTAGAGGGTGACTAAACTCTAACGCGTGGGACAACAAAGACCAAAAAAAAAAGGGTTATGATCGATGATGACGTGTACGTGACTGATTGTCAGTCATCGCAATTGTTGACTACGGTTTTATATGTTGATTCTAAAATTCAACAATTACGAAATGAAATGAAGACGGAGCTGGAAAAGAAACAAGATGTGGGAGCCACTGTGACTGAAATGACGGGGAAGATTAAACCACCGGTGTTTGACGGCTCTGTGTCTTGGTCGGCGTATCGATTACAATTCGAGGCAGCGGCGCAAGTCAACAGATGGGTTACCAAGGCAGATAGGGCAACTGGTCTCATGTTGGCACTCAGAGGCAAGGCAGCCGAATTGTTACAGACTATGACGGATCGGACAGACTACGATGCCATGGTCAAAACAATGGAACTACGATACGGTAATACATACCTGCAGGAAGTTAAGCCTATAGTCTAGTTAAAACAGTAATTCATGAATCTTAACGAGTTTACACACACAGTCATAATAAAACGAAGAAATAACGATTAAATAAAGACAAACAGAATTTTATCCAGTAGATATTTTTTTTTTCTTCTAAATTTTTTACTTATTTAAAATTATTATTATTTTCAAAATTTAACAATTTAACGATATTTTAAGTCATCTTCCTTGAATTTACATCAGCTTGACAGGCGGCAAGTCTTTAAAGCTATTTTTGTTTAGATCGCTGATTGTCTCCCTCAGCAGAGAGTCAGTTGGAATTTTGAGTTCAATATCCTAAGAATATCCTTTTTTTACCTTTTACCTATCCCTTAGTCTGTTGGACCGTTGGGGCACCAGGCAAGATTTGTCGACCGTCTTTCTCCATTCCTCCCTTTTTTTTGCCTTGTTCAGAACCTCTCTCAATGGCAGGCCCGTCCATTCTTTTATGTTGTCCTCCCATCGCTTTTTCTGTCTGCCTCTTCTTCTTTCCCTGGCACTGTTCCCTGAAGAAAGGTCTTTGCGAGCCCCGTAGAACTTGTAATGTGGCCAAAGGTTTTAAGCTTTCGTTTTTTCACAATAGTGAGCAGGTCATCCTTAGACGTATTAACAGTACAAAACAAAAATTCGACTATATCTAGGAACGAATGTTCCCGTTCCTTGTGCAATGACATTTATGGAACTGATGTTCAAGTGACTAAATCTCAGTCATCACATTGTAAGTTCAGGGTTAGGGTTATTTGCATTTTTATATGTATATATTGTGGTCATACCTTATTTCTGTAGGTGTCCTCGGGTCGCATAAAACACTCCGGCGTGGCGTAATTTGCCCACCCCTGCACTACATAATGCACTTATGCGGCCAATAGTAGATTATCCTCCTCAGCAGAGGGTCAATTGGGATCTGGAGTTCAATATCCTAAGTAACAGTGAAAATAACAAAAATTCGACTATTTCAAGGAACAACGTTCCCGTACATTGCGTAACGACATTTAAGAAATGGCGTGCACGTGACTGAATCTCAGGCATCGATAGGAAAACAAATGTAATTAAGAGACAGTAAAACGATTTTACATTGTGGTTTAATTATAGCAGTAATTCATGAACTAAAACAAGGTTACACATAGAGTCATAACAAAACGAAGAAATAACGATTAAACCAGGTGCAAAGAAACTACGGCCCGCGGGCCACATGCGGCCCGCCATAGTGTTTTATGCGGCCCGCGGAAACCTACAGAAATCATGTCTGCCAGCAGATTATACATATGAAAATACAATTAAAATTAAAATAGATACTTTTAAATATCTATATAAATGATTGATGCTTTTGATTCTTATCCCTTATGATGATGAGGCTAAAGAAACATTGTTTCTGCATGTCATTTTAAAAAAAAAGTTATTAAGTAAACGGAGATAATTCTTATTCGAAAGATTCAGTCAAAGAAACAAACTCAGACCAGTATTTATTCAAATGCTATAAAGAGCTGCGTTGAAAGTGTTGGGCTGGCGAGATGGTGAGTGTAACGATTGATGCAGCCCGTGATTTGACTGAGAAAAACAGTTTTTAAAATATTTTTAAAATATCATTTTAAAAATTAAAGTACAATATCCCAACCATTAACTCTAAATCTTGAGAGTTTGTGTAAAGCTACATTCAATATCAAAATTATTATTGACCTAATTATCTCAGAGATCAAACTTATCAGAGGTAGGGATCTTAACCACAGGCAGTTTCGAGAAGTACTTAAAGATTTGAAGAAAAAAAAGCATTTCGAGGGGTAGTTCCGGGTCTCTTCTCAGTCACGTGGGTGTGTTGTTTACATTAATGACCTCATTGATTTCAATGTAATTTTACCCTTTACCTTTACCTTTACCTATCCCTTAGTCTGTTGGACCGTTGGGGCACCAGGCAAGATTTGTCGACCGTCTTTCTCCATTCCTCCCTTTTTTTTGCCTTGTTCAGAACCTCTCTCAATGGCAGGCCTGTCCATTCTTTAATGTAATTTAAACATGAAAATAGTCTAGATCCATACATCTTTAAGTAATACAAAGTATGTTAAAATAATTCACTAATTTTTATGCTTATTTAGTAGGTCCACTAGACCTAGGCTAGCATTAAATCTAGATCTACATCTTATCATAGGAAGATATTGCCATGTATAAAACCACAGTCACGTGACTTTTTATAAAGTAGGTCAGAGATTCGGAACTACAAGGCATTGAGAAGAACATGGAATCTCAAGAAAGAAATGGTTCTGTTCATTGAAGGACATTGATTGTGTTAATAATGTTTCTAATAAAGAGTGGAAGACCGACTTCATGTTTCTTATCGGTAGCATTGCAGAGGGATGTCTGCACATCAAATATATATAGTTACGATCTTCTCCACCAGGCCTTCTGTAAACACTGCTAAACACAACACAACAGCACATCTAACAAAAGAACTGGACAACGAGAGTTTCAAATAACAATGTGGCGGTTTAATTACAATTACATCGACAGCCTATACCACACTTCAAATGCTTTCTTGTACTAAACAGAACTGCCTACTAAACACTAATAGTCTCTCTAGCTCGTACAGCTACATTCTCGAGGACCGTGTACAGTTCTTACGGACTCGCTGTGCTGGACTCAACTGTCCCTTCTCTACACACTGTCTCTCGACCGTAAAAGCTTTAGTCACGTGACCACAACACAGGTCATAGTTGCGTGTACTAGCAGTACTGTCCCTTGTTTTGTCAAATGTTTGACATGTTTCGGATGTTCCTTCAGAGTTGAAGATAGTTTACTTCCTAGTCCAAACCTCCCGCAGGACGACGGGGGATGGGAGCGGGCAGGGTTTGAACCCGGGACCGTCGATAAATCCAAACGACAGTCCAGCGCGCAAACCGCACGGTCAGGCAGCCATCCTTGTCTATCGACAGCCTTTGACCTGTGTGATTGGCCTGAGTCATGTGTTTCAGTAAGTCGCACACACATTAACCCTTTCAGTCCGTCACCGGAGTTACTACACTATGCATGTTACATTTATTTCAAACAAAGCTTTCCAATGGACCTCATTCACCAATCGTAAACAAACAACATTTAGTCACGTGATAATATTGATAAAACAACGAAAAAAAAAACTGTCACGTGATAACCACTGCGTATTGAAATTCGATCGTAATTTGTATAGAAGAGATAGAGAATCACGTGGCTAAATGTTGTTTGTTTACCATTGGTGAATGAGGTCCATTTCTCCAGGCAAGCAAGTGAAAACAGTTTTTGTCATTTCCCTTTGCTGATATGTGAAACTATATCTAGTGAAAGGATTGAAAAGTACAAGACTGAGAATTTAAAAGCAAATTTTAAGATATCAAGAACTTGGAATCAATTTTCAACACCCTCAGCTCACCACTAAATGCAGAAGCTGATTCAGCTCCAGGGGGCAAAACTCCAAGCAAATTATGACCGTAAAGAGAAGTTCCAGTCAGTTCTTTCGCGGGTTTTTTTTTTTTTTTTTGGGTGCCAGTAGCTGTATTTCTACACTTTAAAAAATGCTTTCATATTATTTGAGTACACATAGATCTGTGAACAAGCATTCTTTTTTTGTGTGTGTTGTTTTTGTTGTTTGAAAATATAAACAAGTGTAAGAACAGGTTGATACTTATTGCTGAATAACTGTAAATCGACTTTAAATTATTTATTATTTTAACATTTTTATTAATTATTATTATTAGGAGTAGTATAGTATTGGCACAAGAAAAACTGGTCGCCCCCCACCTCCGTTACATAGATGTAATAAAACGTGACCTCAAATCAGTGAACATCAATACTGACAATTGGGAAGACATAGCTCTAGACCGCAACAGGTGGAGAGAGACAGTGACCAAGAAAGCTATGGACAGTGAAAGTACATGGGTCTCAGCCCAGGAAGAAAAACGCACAATTCGAAAAACGGCCAGCTCCTCTACAACCGAAGCAAAAGCCACCTTAACCTGTGCTATCTGTGGACGGGAGTGTCTCTCCAAAATAGGGCTCCACAGCCACATGTTCACTGATTTGAGGTCACGTTTTATTACATCTATGTAACGGAGGTGGGGGCGACCAGTTTTTCTTGTGCCAGTCGCGAGTTGACCATAGAGGATGACTTTCGGGATGCGCTTGTCCTCCATCCGGCGAACATGTCCAAGCCAGCGCAAACGGTGTTGTCTGAGGGCTCTAAAGATGCTGGGAATACCTGATCGCGCAAGGATCTCAGTATTGCACACTTTTTCTTTCCATGTGACATTCAAGATCCTACGGAGACATCTCAAATGGAAGGAGTTCCGTTTTCTCTCTTGCTTTGCGTAGGTGGTCCATGATTCACTGCCATACAGCAGTGTACTCATAACGCATGCCTTGTAGACTTCCATTTTGGTCAGTCGCCGCCCGGGAATGTGAGACCCACTGCTTTACTATGAATGCGTGTCCGATGACATCTCTCCAAAATATAATCGTGATAATTATTATGAAAGTGCACGGAACGTTGAAAAAAGTTCCACTGTCAATTGCTTTTGTATTTCGAGCTTTTTTTAAAAATTATGATTTAACTTACAATAACAAACAAATTAGCATGACCACGTGCAGACCATATAACACTATCAAGCAGTCAAAGTTATCGAGACATTGTATATAGATCATGATTGTTTACAGGGCCGGTCTTAGGCCACTGCAACCTATGCGGTCGCAGTGGGCCCCGCGCTTTCATAGGCCCCGCGCTAATTCTAGGTGTAATTATTAACTTGCAAAATATATGTACGAAAAATTCCTGGAAATCTCCTGAAGTTATTAAAATCTCCTGAAAACTTATAAAAAGCTCCTGAAAAATAGACAAAAGTGCCATTTGTTGGTGTCATTCATTGCGGGAAACGCCAATCCTACGCGATAAAAAAAAAAGGCATTGTCAGCTTTCATGTAATAAAATGTAATAATCGGGCAAATTTTCACCTTAAAGTCCAATACTTTTTTTTACTTCTATAGTCACAGGCATATAAATATGCCGTAGGTGGCAAGGTTCGTAAAGTAAAATAAATTTGATCGCAATTTTTAGGATCGGCACTGATTATTTACACTATTTATTGTTATATAGAGCGACTTGCCGCAGTTCATCAATTATAATCGTCGTTAATACGAGAGCAATAGCAGTTAGTCAGAACGAGATCAGTTTTGAATGTTTATCACAAGGAACCAAGATTTCAGATTTCTTAATGCAAAATGTTTCCTAGTGCATAATTTCATAGTTGTACGGTGCGAATATGAAAGGAAAAAAAAAATAGAAGGGCTTTAAAAAATGGATTTAAATCAATTTAAGGCACTTTTGGTAGCTCAGTCGTACTGGGATTTTTTTTTTGCTAGAAAAAAAGAAAAAGGGGGGGGGGGTATTTTAAAATTTTGCGCGCAGACGGCCCTGATTGTACAACCTATAATTTCGTTGATCTATGCTTTGTGATTCCAAAAGCTAGCTCGTTGTTTTCACACAAATGTAATCCTGAGCGTGCGGTTGTACTTCGTATTCCAATTTATTATACATATTGACAACAATCTTGATTTAAAAATGGTAAGTCTGTATATGTATATACATGTAAATATGCTTATATATTACTGAAAATCTAAATAGCACGCTATTAAAAGAATACAAAGGTGTAAAATAGATGCAAATGTAGGCCAATAATTTCAAATAGTTTTATTTTGAAAAAAAACAAAAATGTGTTAAATTGTCAAAGTATACATCAAAAATAATTCTTAGCTTTTTTTTAAACCCTCGTTTGAATTATTGTTTATGGAGAATTTTTTGTGGCCTGTTTAACTCTTTCTCTCCTAACTGACGACACCAGCGTTGATTCCACCAGAATGTGGTAAATAATTACGGAAAGAAAGAGTTAATTCAGCGCGAATAGGAAGGCAAGCAGCATGATACATTTCAAAGTGTGTACAAAGTGTAAATATTTGCTGCCAACTTCAGAACGAGACTGGCCATAAATATCCGAGACTAGGGACAAGCGACAAACACCATTTTTACAGAATCCTATCAAGCAAGGTTCACCGTCTTCCATTTTGAGACTCATCTGGACACAATCTTTAGGAGAGGCGGCGTCACGGCAGCAGTGGGTACACATGGTCACGGTGTTCTCATCGCACGTGCAAGGCTCGAGCTGGCGAGGTGGGTTTGAGCCCCGCCCTAGATTCTCGCAGTAGGATAGGCAACGGCCGTACCAGCAGGTGCCCCGGCTCTCGCACGAAGAGTTGTTCGGGAGGGCTTCGGGCGAAGGACACTTCCGGAAGTCATTTCCGGAGCAGTAAGGGGTCGAGTAGCACTGAGTGAGTGTACTGTCTCGGCACAGCTGCGTGGACGGGGCTATGTGGCAGTCGATCGTGCAGCACGGGTGACTGAAAGGGCTGCACGTGGCGTTGGTGCGAAGTCTGCAGTTCTCCTGGCAGCATGGATCTTCTTGAAGTATCCCGACATCACACTCCTCCCCATAGTCCAAGAGTCCATTGCCACAATAACTTGAATTTATATTGTAGGGTAAAAAACATTTGTGGGCTTTAGCCTGGGGAAAAAAAAGTATATTTATACATAAAAAAATATATTAAAAAATACTTTTTTAAAAACAAAGCTTATATTAAGCGTAGTTGTATCAGTTTTGATCAGTCTTGTGATGAAATATGTAATAGATCTACCGATCTAGTCATTTAGACAAAGTATTTATATATATTTTTTAGCGCAATTTCTTGGTGTTTTTTTTTTTTTGCTTTCTCAATGTGCTATGATCCTGCCACTTGTCTGGACCAGTTGAGAAAAGGAAAGAGGGGGGAGAGAGAAAGAAGGGGATTATCTGTGTGAAGGTTGCCGAGACAGCTTTTTAAATGCATGTAGCCTAATAAAAAATATTATACGACTTGAATTTAAACTCAAGGGCTTAAGCCTCATGAAGGCAGTACACTAGCCACTCTGCCAGCAAAATGCTTATGAAAATAGAAGGTTTCATATAGTTAGGTTAAAATTTTTAAGCGACGACCTAATTCTCTGTCTGTGTATGGCATTGTATGTCTGAAGAATAAAAAAATCTATTCCCTTTGCAACTTCTTGTTTGACTAAAGAGGCCACTCCTTGATACACAGCTGAGGTCGCAGGTTGGGCATCTGTAATCATTCGGTGATGTTGTACATACAACCTAATTCTCTAGACAAATAAAGGGGGCTAACTCAACTTATACCGCCACATCATCAAGTAGCCTACAATTTCTTTCCCTTGTTGGATACCAAACAAAACAATCAATTACCAATTGTTAATTAACTAATTGATTCTTTGTTTTGTCAGGTACAAGAAACAATTGTGCTAAATTTCAACTTGATCCGAGAACGGAAATGGGAGAAATAACGTGTGAAAACATTTAACCAGACAGACAGACAGACAGGCAGAGTTGATATACGCTTTGTAAAAAAAAAAAAAAGATATTCTACACATACGAAACAATATGCATTAATTTATATGTCTCTCCATATAGTCCTTCAACGTCAAGAAGATAAAAAAAGATACTCAAAAGTAAAGTAGCAATTATACATAAAACACTGAACCTGGTCGTGCGGTTTGCGCGCTGGACTGTCGTTCGGATTTATCGACGGTCGAGGGTTCAAACCCTGCCCGCTCCCATCCCCCGTCGTCCTGCGGGAGGTTTGGACTAGGAAGTAAACTATCTTCAACTCTGAAGGAACATCCGAATTATGTAAAACATTTTAAAAACAAACATTTTTAATCTTCAAATACAATAACAAAACTTAATAAAATACTCAGAAAGACACAAAGATAAAGGCACATTCTTCATCCCATGTGCTAGGACAAATTTGTACAAATACTCCTTCTTCCCTAAGTGCTATTAGAGCACGGAATGGGTAGCCTGAGCTAGCCAGGAAAACCAGTGACTTGGTAGAATTTAAGTCATTGGTTAATATACATGACTAAATGCATGACAGAAACAGATGACCTTTACATCATCTGCCCTATAGACCGCAAGGTCTGAAAGGGGAACTTTTAAAAAAAATATTTTAGTTGGAATGGACACTTAAGCATTCACAAGCCTGCATCCAACATTACAAGGCATGCCTTCACCTGGAACCTCCACGGAAAGAGGGGACGGCCCAGGAATACATGGCGCCGTGATTTAGAAACAGATGTCAAGCAGATGGGCAAGACTGCGCGAGGTTCCCACCCATTGGAGGCCCTAGGCGGCTGCCTAGTTTGCCTATGCCTAAGTCCGGCCCTGGTCGGGAACGAACTGACGTTTAACCACTTGTGGAACCACATAAAACTGAAATGACAACCCTACCTCACCCCCTCCCCAAGCATTGACTTTCGAAACTTTCTTCCTTCGTACTCAAGACTCTTTGCTCCAAGCATGCCGCCATAAAAAATAGTCACCTCCAGAACTTGCCATAAAAAAATAGTCACCTCCAGAACTTCAGAGATCTCCGCAATCGAGCAGGGAGAGAACTTCATAGAGTTGGCGTCTATCCCCATTCCAGACCGCGCCCACATCAAGTACTTTCCCCCTTCTTCGGACGACGGACTGCAGGGGCCATCATCGTCTTTATCGTGGTCACTCCCCCAGTTGTGGCCAAGCTCATGGGCGATAACCGTGAAATACTTCTGCCGACAAAAAAAAATAAAACATTTTTTATTTTAAGTTACAAATTAAACAAGTACACTAAAAAAAAAATAAATAATTTTAACAAGCAAAATAAAAAAAAAAAAAAAAAAACTTATCTAAAGGGGAAGAACTCGACACTTAAAACTAACAATAATGTTCCAGTCATTTCCCTTTTATTGATATCAAAATAATTAATTTCTGATCTAATCTAGGACAGGTGATGGTGGGTTACCTGATTATTCTCCTAGCCCAGCGGTTCTCAACCTTTTATGCTCGGCGACCCCTTTTTACAATCCCCCCAATCTGTGGCGACCCCACCCACCCACACACACACAACAATAGAAGAGTAGACAGAAACAATCCATATTTTCGATCGTCTTAGGCGACCCCTGGCAAATCGTCAATCGACCCCCAAGGGGGTCGCGACCCACAGGCTGAGAAGCCCTGTCCCAGTCGATGAACATACTCGCGACGTCTTTTCATCCCCACCTCTTGTAGTATTCAGGCGAGACCAAAAAACTACAAGACATATTAATACACAGTAAACGCCGCAACATTTCAAGTGAACCTGGCACTTGGCCATGTAAGCGACGTAACTGTCTGACCTGCAAACACACGCTCGCCACCCCCACCCCATCACCTGTCCTAAAATGACCATCAAGATCAGTGACAAATTTAACTGTAATAGTAGAGGAGTCATATATGCCTGGTTTATAACAATATGCTCAAGGTGTCAGATGGTCTATATTGGAAACACAGGCAGGACCTTAAAAATACGACTCCAAGAACACCTTAGAGCAGCAGTTCTCAGCGACCCCCTTTTTACAATCCCCTACTCTGCCGCGACCCCCCCCCCCCCCGCACACACACAGCAATTGAAGAATAGACAATAACAATTCCATATTTTCGATGGTCTTTGGCGACCCCTGGCAAATCGTCAATCGACCCTCAAGGGGTTGAGAACCCCTGCCTTAGAGACATTCGTAACTTTGCAACTAAGCCCGTCTCTGTCCATTTTAATAACACACATCATAGGGGTACCACCGACCTCCTCGTCACTGCCATACAACAATGCAACGACAAAAACACCCGTCTGCAGATAGAAAACAAACTTATTTACATGTCAGGCACCCTCCAACCTAACGGGATCAACAACCAGCACACTTTTATTGAATATGCGATGGGCACTAACACTACGGTACCCCCTTTCCCCATTCATCTTTGCCTGACATCTCCGCCCCCCTTCCGATTTCCCGCGCTTTTACACCAGCGTAGCTCATTTCTTTTCTGCCTCGATAGAGAACATCATCGTACAGATAAGTTAACTTAACTCTTTCTCTTCTAACTGACGATACCAGTGTTGATTCCATCAGAATGTGGTAAATAATTACGGAGAGAAAGAGTTAAGACTATTTTAATGTTAATTAATTGTTTGTTATTTTTGTTTGTTTTGTAGCTGATGAAGGCCTCGTGGCCCAAACGTCCTTTGTTTTACTTGGTCCGGCAGGGTTACATATATGCATGTTTTTTCGTATTTTCTATACAGTCGTTTACCCCCCTGCAGCAGTAGTCTTTAAATCAATGGACTAATTGAGTATTTTTGTTTATGATGGAAAAATAACGCTAAAAATTATACAAGCGGACTTAACCCAACAAATTTTGCCATATCTGTGAATCCCAAAGGATTAACTTCCCTTAGAGATATCAATCAAAATAATTTATCACCAGTCGTTCATTGACTAATGGGTTATTTTTTTTTTTTTTATTGATTCTTGTCTAGACTACTCTAGGCCTAGACCAATGAATAATTGTGCAAGGTTTCATCTTGAATCCTTGATCCGAGAATGGGTGTGGGAGAAATGACGTGTACAAACTTTTTTTCAGGCAGAGTGAGTAATAACAATTTTATTTATAAAGCGCTGTTCACAAACAAAATGTAGGCTCAAGGCGCTGTAATAACATCACAAACACGTCAGAGCCAATGACAAACTAATCTAAAATCTTAATGTTCTTCTTAAAAGTGGTGTAGCATATTGTCTGTCTGAGGTCAATGGCCAGTGAGTTCCATACTTTTGGTCCGTGCACTGAAAAAGCCCGCAGACCGTAGCTTTTGAGGGAGAAACGTGGCACCACTATATATATCTATATATATAGTCTACCCTAACGGCTCAGGGCCCCGCAAAAGACACTCGCCCAGGGGCCCGCGCACTGCTGAGGCCGCCCCTGGTAGTACTAGCAGTATTTAAAAAATCTAACAAATTAACGATATTTTAAGTTATCTTCCTTTAATTGACATCAACTTGACAGGAGGCGAGTTTTTGAAACACATTTGGTAAGATTGTTGATTATCTTCCTTAGCAGATGGTCAGTCGGGCTCTGGAGTTCAATATCGTAAGACGAATTAACAGCGAAAAAAAAAAAAATCTTTGACTAGTTTGCCCAAAATGCGACCCGCGGGCCAGATCCGGCACGCGACGTGGTTCTATCTGGCCCGCCGAAACGTCAGCACAAAGTGTAGAAAAAAGTACCTCAGTTTTTCTCTGATGGATTAGTACTATTACATTTAAAAGTTGTGCTTTTATGAACGCATCTTTTTGTGTGTGTGGAATATGATAATAAACCAACATATTTGTTTAAAAAAAAAAACAATCACCATTATGAAACAAATATGGCGGCATTCTCGTTTTGAGCCGCGAATAAAAGATTGTTAAACTAAGCCTGTAGATTCGAGGATTTACGAGACGTCAAGAAAATGAGACGGTGGTAAAGCTAGCTATAATGTTGCTCACATTTTAAGCAGAGAAATGACCCCGTTTTCCGACGCGTTATGCAAATATTGGATTTCCAACATCCCATTCATCAATGTACGTTCCTATAAATTTCTTATCAAATAGTTTCAGGTAAATTTCATTTCAGGCAAATTTCATTTCATTTTATTTCAGCCGAATTCGGGTGAGCATCACTGCTCTAGTTCCTTGTGTAATAACCAGGGCCGGTCTTAGGCCACTGCAACCTATGCGGCCGCAGTGGACCCCGCGCTTTCATGGGCCCCGCGCTAATTCTAGGTGTAATCATTATATTGCAAAATATATGCGAAAAATTCATGGAAATCTGAATTTATTAATTTATTATCCTCATTCCCACCAAGACTAGGCCCCGCGCAATCAGTTTCGCATAGGGCTCCGTAACTGTTGGGACCGGCCCTGGTAATAACATTAATGGAATGACGTAAACGTGTTGCCCTGCCTCATCGTGGCGCCCGCGTGGAAACGGCCATAAGAGGAAGTGGTTAGGCGAAATGGGTAGCAAAACATGACTCCCGTGGGGATGCCCACGGGTAGACGAGAGTCAACCCATAGCACGGGCGGGGTTGTAAAAAAGTCCCCACGAACACGTCCCACATCCATGCGCTGTTCCTCAAAGGGACCGTTACATCAATGGCGGTTCCCACACAGCTAGCTTGGTACAACGAAGGAAAATGACGGTGGCTCCCGGTGCCCTCGGCCTTCGGCCATGTGCAGCCAAGCATGCGTCGGGGCCAAAGGCATTGGAAACAGCAATGTTTTACATAGGCATTGACTCGGGTCCCTCTCAAACAGAACTGTGTTCCCACAGGTTTGTTTTTTTTTACTGTTCGGCTGGACGACCAAACAGGTTTTTTTTCAAACTTAGAGCTCGAAGAGCCTTCGGCTCAGCTCTTAGACATCAACAAATACGTACATTGCGTATCACATCGTGAAAAATAGCTATCTATTTTAAATTTATTTATAACACTAATTCATGAATTAAAACAAGGTTACACATACAGTCATAAAAAAAAAAGGGAGAAATAATGATTAAACAAAAATTAGTAAAATTAAAATTTTATCCAGTAGATATTTTTTAAAAATTATTTACATATTTAAAATTGTTATATTATTATTATTATTAGAAATAGTAGCAGCATTTAAAAAATCTAACAAATTTACATTTTAATCAAGTTCAAAAGATTTCCGACAACAGTAAAAAAAAAAGCCACACTTTGTCATCAGTGTACACACTTTGTCATCAATGTGTTCACACTTTGTCATCAGTGTACACACTTTGTCATCAGTGTACACACTTTGTCATCAATGTGTTCACACTTTGTCATCAGTGTACACACTTTGTCATCAGTGTACACACTTTGTCATCAATGTGTTCACACTTTGTCATCAGTGTACACACTTTGTCATCAATGTGTTCACACTTTGTCATCAGTGTACACACTTTGTCATCAATGTGTTCACACTTTGTCATCAGTGTACACACTTTGGCATCAGTGTACACACTTTGTCATCAATGTGTTCACACTTTGTCATCAGTGTACACACTTTGGCATCAGTGTACACACTTTGTCATCAATGTGTTCACACTTTGTCATCAGTGTACACACTTTGTCATCAGTGTACACACTTTGTCATCAGTGTACACACTTTGGCATCAGTGTACACACTTTGTCATCAATGTGTTCACACTTTGTCATCAGTGTACACACTTTGTCATCAGTGTACACACTTTGTCATCAGTGTACACACTTTGTCATCAATGTGTTCACACTTTGTCATCAGTGTACACACTTTGTCATCAGTGTACACACTTTGTCATCAATGTGTTCACACTTTGTCATCAGTGTACACACTTTGTCATCAGTGTACACACTTTGTCATCAATGTGTTCACACTTTGTCATCAGTGTACACACTTTGTCATCAATGTGTTCACACTTTGTCATCAGTGTACACACTTTGTCATCAATGTGTTCACACTTTGTCATCAGTGTACACACTTTGGCATCAGTGTACACACTTTGTCATCAATGTGTTCACACTTTGTCATCAGTGTACACACTTTGGCATCAGTGTACACACTTTGTCATCAATGTGTTCACACTTTGTCATCAGTGTACACACTTTGTCATCAGTGTACACACTTTGTCATCAGTGTACACACTTTGGCATCAGTGTACACACTTTGTCATCAATGTGTTCACACTTTGTCATCAGTGTACACACTTTGTCATCAGTGTACACACTTTGTCATCAGTGTACACACTTTGGCATCAGTGTACACACTTTGTCATCAATGTGTTCACACTTTGTCATCAGTGTACACACTTTGTCATCAGTGTACACACTTTGTCATCAATGTGTTCACACTTTGTCATCAGTGTACACACTTTGTCATCAATGTGTTCACACTTTGTCATCAGTGTACACACTTTGTCATCAATGTGTTCACACTTTGTCATCAGTGTACACACTTTGGCATCAGTGTACACACTTTGTCATCAATGTGTTCACACTTTGTCATCAGTGTACACACTTTGGCATCAGTGTACACACTTTGTCATCAATGTGTTCACACTTTGTCATCAGTGTACACACTTTGTCATCAGTGTACACACTTTGTCATCAGTGTACACACTTTGGCATCAGTGTACACACTTTGTCATCAATGTGTTCACACTTTGTCATCAGTGTACACACTTTGTCATCAGTGTACACACTTTGTCATCAGTGTACACACTTTGGCATCAGTGTACACACTTTGTCATCAATGTGTTCACACTTTGTCATCAGTGTACACACTTTGTCATCAGTGTACACACTTTGTCATCAGTGTACACACTTTGTCATCAGTGTACACACTTTGTCATCAGTGTACACACTTTGTCATCAGTGTACACACTTTGTCATCAGTGTACACACTTTGGCATCAGTGTACACACTTTGTCATCAATGTGTTCACACTTTGTCATCAGTGTACACACTTTGTCATCAGTGTACACACTTTGTCATCAATGTGTTCACACTTTGTCATCAGTGTACACACTTTGTCATCAGTGTACACACTTTGTCATCAATGTGTTCACACTTTGTCATCAGTGTACACACTTTGTCATCAATGTGTTCACACTTTGTCATCAGTGTACACACTTTGTCATCAATGTGTTCACACTTTGTCATCAGTGTACACACTTTGGCATCAGTGTACACACTTTGTCATCAATGTGTTCACACTTTGTCATCAGTGTACACACTTTGGCATCAGTGTACACACTTTGTCATCAATGTGTTCACACTTTGTCATCAGTGTACACACTTTGTCATCAGTGTACACACTTTGTCATCAGTGTACACACTTTGGCATCAGTGTACACACTTTGTCATCAATGTGTTCACACTTTGTCATCAGTGTACACACTTTGTCATCAGTGTACACACTTTGTCATCAGTGTACACACTTTGGCATCAGTGTACACACTTTGTCATCAATGTGTTCACACTTTGTCATCAGTGTACACACTTTGTCATCAGTGTACACACTTTGTCATCAGTGTACACACTTTGTCATCAGTGTACACACTTTGTCATCAGTGTACACACTTTGTCATCAGTGTACACACTTTGTCATCAGTGTACACACTTTGGCATCAGTGTACACACTTTGTCATCAATGTGTTCACACTTTGTCATCAGTGTACACACTTTGTCATCAATGTGTTCACACTTTGTCATCAGTGTACACACTTTGTCATCAGTGTACACACTTTGGCATCAATGTGTTCACACTTTGTCATCAGTGTACACACTTTGGCATCAGTGTACACACTTTGTCATCAATGTGTTCACACTTTGTCATCAGTGTACACACTTTGTCATCAATGTGTTCACACTTTGTCATCAGTGTACACACTTTGGCATGAGTGTACACACTTTGGCATCAATGTGTTCACACGTTGTCATCAGTGTACACACTTTGTCATCAGTGTACAGGCTTTGTCATCATTATACACACTTTGTCATCAGTGTACACACTTTGTCATCAGTGTACACACTTTGTCATCAGTGTACACACTTTGTCATCAATGTGTTCACACTTTGTCATCAGTGTACACACTTTGTCATCAGTGTACACACTTTGTCATCAATATACACACTTTGTCATCAGTGTACACACTTTGTCATCAATGTGTTCACACTTTGTCATCAGTGTACACACTTTGTCATCAATGTGTTCACACTTTGTCATCAGTGTACACACTTTGGCATGAGTGTACACACTTTGGCATCAATGTGTTCACACGTTGTCATCAGTGTACACACTTTGTCATCAGTGTACAGGCTTTGTCATCATTATACACACTTTGTCATCAGTGTACACACTTTGTCATCAGTGTACACACTTTGTCATCAGTGTACACACTTTGTCATCAGTGTACACACTTTGTCATCAATGTGTTCACACTTTGTCATCAGTGTGTACACACTTTGTCATCAATGTACACACTTTGTCATCAGTGTACACACTTTGTCATCAGTGTACACACTTTGTCATCAGTGTACACACTTTGTCATCAATGTGTTCACACTTTGTCATCAGTGTGTACACACTTTGTCATCAATGTACACACTTTGTCATCAGTGTAAACAATTTGTCTTCAATGTGTACACACTTTGTCATCAGTGTACACACTTTGTCATCAGTGTACAGGCTTTGTCATCAGTGTACAGGCTTTGTCATCATTATACACACTTTGTCATCAGTGCACACACTTTGTCATCAGTGTACACACTTTGTCATCAGTGTACACACTTTGTCATCAGTGTACACACTTTGTCATCAGTGTACACACTTTGTCATCAGTGTACACACTTTGTCATCAGTGTACACACTTTGTCATCAGTGTACACACTTTGGCATCAGTGTACACACTTTGTCATCAATGTGTTCACACTTTGTCATCAGTGTACACACTTTGTCATCAGTGTACACACTTTGTCATCAATGTGTTCACACTTTGTCATCAGTGTACACACTTTGTCATCAGTGTACACACTTTGTCATCAATGTGTTCACACTTTGTCATCAGTGTACACACTTTGTCATCAATGTGTTCACACTTTGTCATCAGTGTACACACTTTGTCATCAATGTGTTCACACTTTGTCATCAGTGTACACACTTTGGCATCAGTGTACACACTTTGTCATCAATGTGTTCACACTTTGTCATCAGTGTACACACTTTGGCATCAGTGTACACACTTTGTCATCAATGTGTTCACACTTTGTCATCAGTGTACACACTTTGTCATCAGTGTACACACTTTGTCATCAGTGTACACACTTTGGCATCAGTGTACACACTTTGTCATCAATGTGTTCACACTTTGTCATCAGTGTACACACTTTGTCATCAGTGTACACACTTTGTCATCAGTGTACACACTTTGGCATCAGTGTACACACTTTGTCATCAATGTGTTCACACTTTGTCATCAGTGTACACACTTTGTCATCAGTGTACACACTTTGTCATCAGTGTACACACTTTGTCATCAGTGTACACACTTTGTCATCAGTGTACACACTTTGTCATCAGTGTACACACTTTGTCATCAGTGTACACACTTTGGCATCAGTGTACACACTTTGTCATCAATGTGTTCACACTTTGTCATCAGTGTACACACTTTGTCATCAATGTGTTCACACTTTGTCATCAGTGTACACACTTTGTCATCAGTGTACACACTTTGGCATCAATGTGTTCACACTTTGTCATCAGTGTACACACTTTGGCATCAGTGTACACACTTTGTCATCAATGTGTTCACACTTTGTCATCAGTGTACACACTTTGTCATCAATGTGTTCACACTTTGTCATCAGTGTACACACTTTGGCATGAGTGTACACACTTTGGCATCAATGTGTTCACACGTTGTCATCAGTGTACACACTTTGTCATCAGTGTACAGGCTTTGTCATCATTATACACACTTTGTCATCAGTGTACACACTTTGTCATCAGTGTACACACTTTGTCATCAGTGTACACACTTTGTCATCAATGTGTTCACACTTTGTCATCAGTGTACACACTTTGTCATCAGTGTACACACTTTGTCATCAATATACACACTTTGTCATCAGTGTACACACTTTGTCATCAATGTGTTCACACTTTGTCATCAGTGTACACACTTTGTCATCAATGTGTTCACACTTTGTCATCAGTGTACACACTTTGGCATGAGTGTACACACTTTGGCATCAATGTGTTCACACGTTGTCATCAGTGTACACACTTTGTCATCAGTGTACAGGCTTTGTCATCATTATACACACTTTGTCATCAGTGTACACACTTTGTCATCAGTGTACACACTTTGTCATCAGTGTACACACTTTGTCATCAGTGTACACACTTTGTCATCAATGTGTTCACACTTTGTCATCAGTGTGTACACACTTTGTCATCAATGTACACACTTTGTCATCAGTGTACACACTTTGTCATCAGTGTACACACTTTGTCATCAGTGTACACACTTTGTCATCAATGTGTTCACACTTTGTCATCAGTGTGTACACACTTTGTCATCAATGTACACACTTTGTCATCAGTGTAAACAATTTGTCTTCAATGTGTACACACTTTGTCATCAGTGTACACACTTTGTCATCAGTGTACAGGCTTTGTCATCAGTGTACAGGCTTTGTCATCATTATACACACTTTGTCATCAGTGCACACACTTTGTCATCAGTGTACACACTTTGTCATCAGTGTACACACTTTGTCATCAATGTGTTCACACTTTGTCATCAGTGTACACACTTTGTCTTCAATGTGTACACACTTTGTCTTCAGTGTACACATTTTGTCTTCAATGTGTACACACTTTGTCTTCAGTGTACACACTTTGTCTTCAGTGTACACACTTTGTCATCAATGTGTTCACACTTTGTCATGAGTGTGTACACACTTTGTCATCAGTGTACACACTTTGTCATCAGTGTACACACTTTGTCATCAATGTGTTCACACTTTGTCATGAGTGTGTACACACTTTGTCATCAATGTACACACTTTGTCATCAATGTACAGACTTTGTCATCAGTGTACACACTTTGTCATCAATGTGTTCACACTTTGTCATCAGTGTGTACACACTTTGTCATCAATATACACACTTTGTCATCAGTGTACACACTTTGTCTTCAATGTACATACTTTGTCATCAGTGTACACAATTTGTCTTCAATGTGTACACAATTGTCTTCAGTGTACACACTTTGCCTTCAGTGTACACACTTTGTCATCAGTGTACACACTTTGTCATTAATGTGTTCACACTTTGTCATCAGTGTGTACACACTTTGTCATCAATGTACACACTTTGTCATCAATGTGTTCACACTTTGTCATCAGTGTACACACTTTGTCATCAATGTGTTCACACTTTGTCATCAGTGTACACACTTTGTCATCAGTGTACACACTTTGTCATCAATGTGTTCACATTTTGTCATCAGTGTACACACTTTGTCATCAATGTGTTCACACTTTGTCATCAGTGTACACACTTTGGCATCAGTGTACACACTTTGTCATCAGTGTACACACTTTGTCATCAATGTGTTCACACTTTGTCATCAGTGTACACACTTTGTCATCAATGTGTTCACACTTTGTCATCAGTGTACACACTTTGTCATCAGTGTACACACTTTGTCATCAATATACACACTTTGTCATCAGTGTACACACTTTGTCATCAATGTGTTCACACTTTGTCATCAGTGTACACACTTTGTCATCAGTGTACACACTTTGTCATCAATATACACACTTTGTCATCAGTGTACACACTTTGTCATCAATGTGTTCACACTTTGTCATCAGTGTACACACTTTGTCATCAATGTGTTCACACTTTGTCATCAGTGTACACACTTTGGCATGAGTGTACACACTTTGGCATCAATGTGTTCACACGTTGTCATCAGTGTACACACTTTGTCATCAGTGTACAGGCTTTGTCATCATTATACACACTTTGTCATCAGTGTACACACTTTGTCATCAGTGTACACACTTTGTCATCAGTGTACACACTTTGTCATCAGTGTACACACTTTGTCATCAATGTGTTCACACTTTGTCATCAGTGTGTACACACTTTGTCATCAATGTACACACTTTGTCATCAGTGTACACACTTTGTCATCAGTGTACACACTTTGTCATCAGTGTACACACTTTGTCATCAATGTGTTCACACTTTGTCATCAGTGTGTACACACTTTGTCATCAATGTACACACTTTGTCATCAGTGTACACAATTTGTCTTCAATGTGTACACACTTTGTCATCAGTGTACACACTTTGTCATCAGTGTACAGGCTTTGTCATCAGTGTACAGGCTTTGTCATCATTATACACACTTTGTCATCAGTGCACACACTTTGTCATCAGTGTACACACTTTGTCATCAGTGTACACACTTTGTCATCAATGTGTTCACACTTTGTCATCAGTGTACACACTTTGTCTTCAATGTGTACACACTTTGTCTTCAGTGTACACATTTTGTCTTCAATGTGTACACACTTTGTCTTCAGTGTACACACTTTGTCTTCAGTGTACACACTTTGTCATCAATGTGTTCACACTTTGTCATGAGTGTGTACACACTTTGTCATCAGTGTACACACTTTGTCATCAGTGTACACACTTTGTCATCAATGTGTTCACACTTTGTCATGAGTGTGTACACACTTTGTCATCAATGTACACACTTTGTCATCAATATACACACTTTGTCATCAGTGTACACACTTTGTCTTCAATGTACACACTTTGTCATCAGTGTACACAATTTGTCTTCAATGTGTACACAATTGTCTTCAGTGTACACACTTTGCCTTCAGTGTACACACTTTGTCATCAGTGTACACACTTTGTCATTAATGTGTTCACACTTTGTCATCAGTGTGTACACACTTTGTCATCAATGTACACACTTTGTCATCAGTGTACACACTTTGTCATCAATGTGTTCACACTTTGTCATCAGTGTACACACTTTGTCATCAATGTGTTCACACTTTGTCATCAGTGTGTACACATTTTGTCATCAATGTACACACTTTGTCATCAGTTTGTACACACTTTGTCATCAGTTTGTACACACTTTGTCATCAGTGTGTACACACTTTGTCATCAATGTACACACTTTGTCATAAATGTACACACTTTGTCATCCATTTGTTCACACTCTGTCATCAGTGTACACACTTTGTCATCAGTGTACACACTTTGTCATCAATGTGTTCACACTTTGTCATCAGTGTACACACTTTGTCATCAATGTGTTCACACTTTGTCATCAGTGTGTACACACTTTGTCATCAATGTACACACTTAGTCTTCAATGTGTACACACTTTGTCATCAGTGTGTACACACTTTGTCATCAGTGTACACACTTTGTCATCATTGTACACACTTTGTCATCAGTGTACACACTTTGTCTTCAGTGTATCTACAAGCTCTTGTATATTAACGAACTCATCACTCCATATGCCCCTCGGAGAACTCTCCAGGATATGGACAGATGGACTCAACGCTTCTGGTCTTTCTACGCTTTCCCCCTCAAAAGTTATCGTCTGCTGGCTTTTTCAGTGCATGGACCAAAGGTTTGGAATTCTCTCCCCGTGGATCTCAGACAGACACCATGTGTCATTACATACAGGGGCGGAGCTAGGAATTTCCCATTGATTGGGGACCTTGGGACTTGACCTACTTGGGGGGGGGGGGCTGCGTTTTGCGTAATATTTAATTTTAAATGTAAAAAACACTGATTTGGGGACCCCTAAAGTGAGGGCCCGGGGGGATTTTTTAATTGTCCCCGCTCCTCCTCCTCCCCCACCCTAGCTACGCCACTGATTACATATAACTTTTGTTTTAGATTAGTTTGTTCTTTTCGCTCTTTCCTTTATGTTTGTTATAGTATTATAGCGTCTTGAGCCTTCATTATACTTGTTATCAGTGCTTGATAAATTAAATTATTATTTTCATTATTATTATAGAAATATAATTTAAAAGCAAAAAATATACAATGGTTTTTAAGTTAACTTATGTAAGAACTTGAAACATTTAAATTCTTGCAGTTTGGGCCCCTACCATTTTTAGGCTCGGGCGCTACGAACCCCTTCGCGCCATTATTGCTACGCCAATGTATATAATTCTAATATTGTTTGATATTTATTCTGTCGCACTCTTCTCTGTCGTTCGGATTTATCGACGGTCGAGGGTTCAAACCCTGCCCGCTCCCATCCCCCGTCGTCCTGCGGGAGGTTTGGACTAGGAAGTAAACTATCTTCAACTCTGAAGGAACATCCGAAACATGTAAAACATTTTACAAAACAAAAACATTAAATCTGGCCAGATAGAAACCTATAAATGTTGACCAATGTAACAAGTATACAACATACATGCCAGATAGGACTCGCGGCCTTGGTTTAGGTGTATTACTGATCTAGAGGATAGGATTTAGATTTATGGCAAACATGGCGAATGTTTCCATATCATTGTTGTTGTTTTTTTTATGTTACGCCACCTTTCGGTTGTAAATGGGACATTAAACATACACTACGGTCTCCGCCATGATCCAAGGAACATTTATGCCAAGTTTTATCAAGCTTATCAAACGGTTTTGATTTGGGGCATACATACATACATACAAACATACATACATACATGCATACCGTTACATACGCCTTACTTTCAGCTTTATATTATACATACATACATACATACAAACATACATACATACATGCATACTGTTACATACGCCTTACTTTCAGCTTTATATTATATATACATACATACATACATACATACATACATACATACATACATACATACATACATACATACATACATACATACATACATACATGCATACATACATACATATATATATATATACATGCATACATACAGGTGATTCAGGGCCGGCCTTAGGCCCCTGTAACCTATGCGACCGCAGTGGGCCCCGCATTTTCATAATCTTCTGAAATTGTAAAATATACGAAAAAGTCCTGGTGTTCTCCTAAAATTATTAAAATCTCTTTCAATATGGAAAAGGCTAAGGCAACTTTGTGAGTAACGAACTTTATATACTGTATAAATAAAATACAAGGACTAATTATTTTTCTAGTACAAACTCTTTAATTTTCACATATTATCATTATCCCAATCCAGATTGGGCCCCGCGCAATCCGTTTCGCATAGGGCCCCGCAATTGTTAGGACCGGCCCTGCATACGTACATACATATATAGTTATGTATACATTATACATACATACATACTCCTTACTTTCTTATTTATACCTTACTGTCTACTTTATATATTAGATACATTTACCGATATTGGCATTTGTTCTCCTGTAAGCCTGATGGGGGTGCTCAATCCTACATTTCGCGCCACGCCGCGCCGACCAGAGCAGATCCCGTTGTTCCACTCAGACCCGGAAGCTTCCGCCGTCGACGCCAATCCCAGCATCTCCCCGTAGTTCCGCTGTGACGTCAGATGCATCAAGCAGAACTGAGCGAAGTAGGGGAAGTCTGCTAGGCTGTATACAAACTTGGTGGCATCGTTGAACGATTCCTCCATGTTGTAATGTATCGATCCTGGGTAGACATAGCTAAAACTCGTATGGACGAGGACAGCTTTTAATACGATCCGTTGGTTTACGAAATTGGCGAATTCCGTGGTGTTAAAGATTCGATCCACTGACTGGTATATGTTAATAAGTATTCCGACCATCTTTTGCACACTGCCCTGGCCAATGCCCAATAATGCCCTGTAATCAGCCACGGCTAGAACTTCACATGCATTTAGAGTCAGTATGTTTCTTACGAACCTAGAGTTCGATTCTTTATTATATTTATGCAATTTAGGCTTATCGTAATTAGCTCTTCGATTGCTCTCCATATGATGACTGTTTCTGAATGTTTCGTTTTTAAAATGAAGACGCCCGTCCGTGTCGAAGAATATTTCGCGACAAAAAGGCGACCCACTTTCGCTGTGGTTGACCGTCAAGTCTCTGACGTCGTAGAAGATCATGTGATGTGGGTGACTCCTTGCGTCGTGAAGACTCAACGGCTCAATGCTGAAAATAGTTTCTCCGGTGAAAATGCGCCCCACCCAGATGTTCTCCACATTCACCATGTCAACGCCGCTGAGATCGTCACCTTGCAAGTGACCAGTGTAAATCAGATCGAGGTCAGTTGAGTGTGGGGTCATGACCCCGTGACTGTCCACCAGAGAGACAGTAAAGTTAGAATGGAGGTTTGATGCGCCAGGATACAGACTCATCACAAACTTTCTTCCGAGAGCAAATAAAGACATTTTGACCTTGACATTGCCAGTTTCTCTCTTGACTTTCAGTCGAATCATATCTGGCTTGAGAATCTCAAACTGCGTAAACTTTGACTCCAGAGAGTCACAACGAACTGGTAAGTATGTTATAATCATCTGGGAACAAAAACTCCAGCATACCCACTTGATACAGCACATTGCACGATGATCTGTACATACAGAAAGATGACAGTTTATGCAAACTTTAAAAACTCGTTTTTGGTTTGTTAAAATAATATTATATATTTATAAAAATGTTATCCTCTTTATGAACCACTTCAGTGGAAAAAACGATAATAAAGATTAAAATGTAAACAATCTCAATGCTATCATTAGGAAACTAGAGCAGGGGTATCCGAATTAAGACCCGCGTGCTACATGCGGCCCGCAGACACCCAAAGAAATCACATTACATATATAAAAATGCTAATATATCAAAAATAAATAATTGTAAATATCCATAGACATTATTGAAACTTGATTCTCATCACTTATAATGAAGAAGCTAAAGAAACATTGTCTCTAAACGTCATTCTAAAAAGTTCAAATTAAACTAAGATTATTTTAAATGGCAATATTTCGAAAAATTCAAGTCAAAGACGCAAGCACAGGCCAGTATTTATTCAATGCTATGAAGAACTGTGTTGAAAGTTGAATGTGTTGGATTGGCTTGTACAAGAAGGCAAGAGTAACAACTGATGGAATCGTGTTTTGACTGAGAGAAAAACAGACTTTGTAATAAAATAAATTGCAATATCCCAACCATAAACTCATTATGGGAAAGTTTACACAAATCTGCATTGAATAACAATTACTTTATTGCACACAATATGTAAATTGACATTAAAATAGGCATAGGTCTAACCTTAAGCATAGCTTAACTATTTAAGGCCCACGTTTGTTGAGAGCCCCGAGGATAATAAACATATCATTGTTTCAGAGACAAAATAGCGAAACTTGTTATTGTTGAAGTAAACTAGGTTTTTAATAAGCTGCATAATTTTTTTTTTCAATGTTAATTTATATTTGTCTATTTTATTTGGGACTACCAAATTCACTTCGCCTAGGGTCTCCCATTATTTAAGGCCGGCCCTGACAGGTAGTTTCGAGAAGTACATTAAGATTTGAAAACAAAACAATCCGATGTTCGGTAAGAGTAGCATTCGCTGGCCTAGCGTTAGAAGACTATATAATCTCATGGAAAAAAAATGTTAGTTTCCTTAAAGGGCATTGAATGTGACTTTGTTACTAATATTTCTAATGAAGAGTTGAAGACAGACTTCATGCTTATTATCGGAAGCATTGCGATTTTGTTGTTTGCACATGAAATGTATGTCCATTTCTTGAGGCCAGCAAAGTGAAATTAGGCTTTATCATTTTCCTTAGCTCAACGGTGAAACTAGTTCTAGTGAAATGGTTGAAATGTACACGACTTATTTGTATTCCTTGATTGTGGAATTTGAAAGCAAATATTAAGACGTCAGCAACTTGGAACCAGCTTTCAATACCACCAGCTAACCATTTAATGCAATATCACTTATTGACTTGTAATTTGACAGAAGTCACAATGATAACTACTACTAAGCTAGTTCCATGGTCAGGGAACATTATGTACGAGAGTAGACAGTTATATACTTCACATTAAGTACAACTATACATTTGTGGCGAAATGTAAAATCTAAAGAGGAAAAAAAAACAAGATTACAAAGACAGTTTGTGTGGAAACAGCCCCCGAAGTGGTCCACCCAGGCAGGCTTCAATAATTTCAGAAAGAACATCCAAATGAAATTATATCATAGACAAATGAGAGATAAGAATGGAGAAAGAAGGTTGACAGATCTTGTGTAGTGCCCCAACGGTACAGCAGATCAAAGGATAGGTGCAAGTGAATGCAAAGTTAGATGTGAACCTGGCCTAACTAGTTCCCCTTTCAGACCTTGTAGTCTATAGGGCAGAGGAAGTAAAGTTCATCTGTTTTTTGTGGCCTACGGTTAACGAGGGTGTCATGTAGCCAGCACAACGACCAACCACCTTTACTTTTCCCCAACTAATATCAGGTACCCATTGGAGCTGGGTGGACTCAGAGGCGCCTAGGATTCCGAAGTTGAAAATCCCAGTCCTCACCAGGATTCGAACCCGGGAACCCCGGTTCAGAAGCCAAGCGCTTTACCGCTCCGCCACCGCGCCTCAATAAAGAAAATGAAGTTTACAAGATTACTATTCTTTTTAATTTAGGTCTAACTTATAATGCATACTAATTAGCTTTTTCTCTTTAAAAAACTGCTTGCATAACTAATTTTAAAAATGAGATTTTTCGCTTTCAGAAACAAAAAAAAGTAGCCGTTGCATCAGAACTTTGAATGGTCTAAAATATTGGGAGGTCGGATTTTCAATATCTTTTCTAGTTTACGAGATCTAAACGGGACGGACGGACAGACGGACAGACATTTCGCACAAAACTAATAGCGTCTTTTCCCCTTTCGGGGGCCGCTAAAAACGCTTGTAAAATTTTAGTTCAAGAAATTGCTAACTCTTGCTATAATTCCTCAATGGGGAGTGCATATATATATATATATCATGAACATTCATAATAAAGAACTCTAAGGGGAAAAAAGAATAGCTTCCCTAAAGGACGAACATTGAATCAGTTATGCACCTTGGAATAGAGGTACTTGAGGAGAGGAACGACCCTTAAAACTCCTACGAGATTAAACAAAACAACAAAAATGAAATCTAAATTGACCTGAAACGATTTAAAACTATTGGATCTAGTAATTTAATGGGGTATTTAAAGTATATCATTTTTTACGCATCTAAAAATGGCTTCATTTCTCTACTTAAAATGTGAGCAACATTTTAGTTAACTTTATCACCAACTTATTTTCTTATCTCTTTTTGGTAAATATACCCATCGACCCTCCAATCACTAGACGTAGTTTAACCAATCTTTTGTACGCGGCTCAAACCAAGTATATGTTATTGTTTCTGAAACAGTCAGACTTTCTTTACAAAACAATTATATTCACTTTTGTTCCACAAAAAAGATCCATTCACTTTTCCTGTTAGACTCTACATTAAGAGTTCCATTTCATAAACTCAGAACCGCACTTAAACGTCATGATACCAATCCATCAGAGAAAAAAGCGAGAGCCCTAAAGGAGGTAAAGATAAATTTTCAACTTTTTTGAAGGGGGGAGGAGTTTGGAGGATTTTCTACTTTCTGTGCCAACGTTTCGGCGGGCCGGATGGTACCACGTCGCGGGCCGGTTCTGGCCCGCGGGCGTACTTTGGGCATCACTGTCCTAGAGGGCTGCCTAGTTTGCCAATGCCTAAGGCCTGATTAGGTGAAACATAAACAAGTTGGCTTGTTTTTACAGGCTGTCGCAATACTTTGGTTGAAATATAGTTTACTGAAGTGAAGACTGTTCTATATGTTTCGTCATCATTTTTAAAGTACGCAACATGAATATTGGGGAATAAATACGCAATAAATAATTGAAACATAGAATACAGGGCCGGCCCTACAGATTAAGGGGCCCTATGCGAAAAGCGAAAGAGAATTGCATGCGTCTCAAATAGCCTATGACAACCAGTCCAACTCCTGGCCTACACGTGTGGCTCAGATATTGAGTCCGGCGGAACTGTTCTCACTAACAGGAGAAGGGGCAAAGGCGAGTAACTGGCGCCTTAACCAGTAAGCTTCGGGCAGGAGGGGCTCGTTAGCCATGGCTGGCTACCCACCTAGGAGAAGGAAAACTCTAAATTCAAACCTCTGTTGCCTTGCAGCTATACCCAATCAGGGGAAAGGCTTCGGGAGTCAACCCTGAGGAAAAATCAGGAGCTGGCGACCCTAAGGCAGTTTGCAGCATCCAGTGCTACACTCTGATAGAACCTGCGACGCCACTGACCCCAAACCGTATCGGCAATGTATACATCAGCTGCGTGGAGAGGGGGGAACTGATGTGTGGGCGACATCGTTCTGACCACAGCTAATGCCCAGGCACTCATCATCTCACCGAGATGATCCACAACCGCTTCGCGACTGAACGAAGGCATATAGTAAATACAGAAGTTGACTTGATGCTGTTGCCTTTGCTGTTTACCACGCACCGTAAGGATTTCAAACCGTCCGGGGGTTGGGGCGGGAACTTAATGGTTAAGCTCTTGGCTTCCGAACTTGCGGCCCTGTAGGAAAGGCTGGAAATTTTGAATTCCAGGATTAATAGGGCGCCCCTGACCCCCCCCCCCACCCAAATTTAATGGGTACCTGACTTAAGTTGGGGGAAGTTAAGAGTGTTGGTTGTTGTGCTGGCCACACGACACCCTCGTTAACCTTTGGTCCAAGAAAAAGATGACACTGATATCATCTGACCTATAGATAGCAAGGTCTGAAAGGTAAACTATCACTGAATTTTTTTTACAATTTGCCACAAAAGTATAAAAGAAAATGGTGATCACGTGATGTAAAAGTAAGTAAATGCAGGTAACAACGATAAAATTTCGTATATTTGTTATTTACTTACAAGCAGACATATTTAATGTTTTGTGATTTAACATAGAGCCTTGGTAATTCAGATAATTACACCCTGGCTACGTTTTTATAACATTAGCAAAAAAAAACATGATTTTAAGGTGGGGGGTCGATTCATTGTCGGCAATTGTAAAAAGCGTTCGCAGAGCTAAAAAGGTTGAGAACCGCTGACATAACGTATCGTGGTTAAACATAAAGCCTTGGCAATGTCATTTAAAATACATAATGCATATAAGATATTTGGGGCGTGATTGGTGAATTGTAAAATGTGTGTGTTTGTGTGTGTAAGTGTGTGTTTACAGGTTGGTGATGAAGAAAAGAAAAAAAAAGTTCCCATTTGTGGTCTATAGGGCAGATGGTGTAAAGGCCATCTGTTTCATGTGGCCAGCACAACGACCAACAGCATTTACTTTTCCTCAACTAATGTCAGGTACCCATCAGAGCTGGGTGGACTTAGACTGCAGCGGTTCTCAGCCTTTTATGCTCGGCGACCCCTTATTACGATCCCCCACTCTGCCGCGACACGCAAATACACACAGCAATAGAAGAATAGACAAAAACAATCCATTTTTTCGATGGTCTTTGGCGACCCCCCTGGCAAATCGTCAATCGACCCCACAAGGGGGTCGCGACCCACAGGTTGAGAACCCCTGACTTAGAGGCACCCAAATATCCATAATTAAAAATCCCAGTCTTCACCAGAATTCAAACCCGGGACCCCGAGTTAGGAAACCAAGCACTTGACATCACAGCCATCGCGCCTCCGACGATGAAGAAAAGGGAGCATTCATTTTTGGTCTTGGAGATATATAGCACGACATGGTCTGTCATAATTAACAACGGGAGACGATTTAAAGATTTGAAACAGTAAAGACGTGTTGTTTTTTTTGTTGTTTTTTAGTTTTTTTTTTTTTTTTTTTTTTTTTTTTTGGTTTAGTTTTAGTTTTTTTTTGTTTTAGAAGTTTTTTTTTTTTGTTTTTTTTTTTATTTTATTTTATTTTTTTGGTCTTAGTTTTTAATATAATTTTTTTTTGTTTTAGTTTTTTTTTAATTTTATTTTTTGTTTTAGTTTTTTTTTTATTTTATTTTTTGTTTTAGTTTTTTTTTTATTTTATTTTTTGTTTTAGTTTTTTTTTTTTTGTTTTTTAGTTTTTTTTTTGTATTTTTTTTGTTCTAGTTTTTTTTTTTTTTAAAGTTTTTTTTTTTTAGTTTTTTTTTTTTTTACTGAGATATAAAAAATCATCACCCTTTGGGTCAGGATTTTGTGATTTTACCATCACAAAAGAGATACAAGACACCGATAGCAAAGACAAACAGACACAAACACTCTTTTGTTCCCCTGGCAATCAAATCCTTAAATAAGAACAATCTGGTATAAACTTTGTCACATGTAAATTATGAGTGAGTCTGGTGTGAATGGACATTTTTTTAAAATAAATATACTGTTTTGTTTGGTGTAATGCACAAATTGTAAGACAAATTTCCTTACGGACAATAAAGATTATTATTATTATTATTATTATTATTATTATTATTATCTTGTACACATATCAGTGCATTTCATCTAATGTTAATTTGTTTATATTGTTATTTATATTTATGTATACTTTTTTTTTTAAATGCTGATCATGTTAATTGAAGTTCTACAATAACAGAATCGAATACGCCTATATCGATTAGTTATACTAGTAAACTGGTGCTACAATACAAGAATCGAAAACGTCTTAAAAAAAAGTAAAGTTCCCCTTTCAGACCTTGTGGTCTATAGGGCAGATGATGTAAAGTTCACCTGTTTCTGTGGCCTACGGTTAACGAAGGTGTCATGTGGCCAGCACAACGACCAACCGCCTTTACTTTTCCCTAACTAATGTCAGGTACTCATTAGAGCTGGGTGGACGCAGAGGCGCCCGAAGATCCCGAGATTAAAAATCCCAGTCTTCACCAGGATTCGAACCCCGTTCCCCGGTTCGGAAGCCAAGCGCTTTACCGCTCAGCCACCGCGCCTCCTATAAAATCTGATAATCTGATAAGGGGGGTCGCGACCCCACAGGTTGAGAACCCCTGCCTTTATTTAGTTATTAGGGACGACAGTATGCTAAAGACAATTTTTTTTTTTTGGTGAGCTGAAAGGTTGATGGTGTAACAGAGTTGCCCCCCCCCCTCCCCCGAAAATGCTTTACAGAGACCAGCCTAGGTGACGATTTGCTATACCTGACATCTAGAATTAGAAGACCAGAGAACCTGGCAGCTTCCAAATGAGACAGCTGGAGAGTTAGTACAATCAAAAGGTCGCGGGATACAGATTTGAGACCAAAAGGACATCTACTGCCGAGGACAGACGTATACGGCGAAAAGAGATCCTAAATCTAGTCCTAAATTTTTGTTTGATCTAAATATAGACTAGTTTAGCTCTAAGAAATCAATATCGATAGCAAATTTCTGTGGAAAACAAAAAAAGGGCTGGATAGTATCCCTCCTATAGTCTACTCACGTGACCTCTAAATTCATCAATCTATAATACTCATTTGTTGGCAATTAAAGAGGAATAGAGGACTTATTTTTATGTTTATTTCACCTGACAAATTAGTTTCGACAACTTTGATCTAGCAATTCTCTTCTGACAACAAGTTAAGCTCACATAAAGATCTAAATCTTTTAGCAGTCATATCAATGGCATCCGCTTTCAGTTGAACTGTGCACTAACTCTGTTCAGTGCACTGAACGAGAAATGCGCATAACAGAGAAATGTAATCATTCTTAATTATATAAATAATACAATGAATATAAATAATGTGACATAAAAGTTCGCGCCAAAACGTCCCCATGCACCAAAATGACCATCGTGTCAAAACGGCTGCGCCAAAACGGTCGCACCAAAAACGACCATCGTGTCAAAATGGCTTCGCCAAAACGGTAGCATTAAAACGGCTGCGCCAAAACGTCCTGCTTCGAGTACAAAAATAAAACAACAAAAAACATCACCGGTTCATGGTCCAATTAGCATTTTTTTTTAAACATCCAACAGGCGTCATTCTCACTATCTGTCCGTCATACCATTTGTCCTTGACATTCGTCAAAGTGGTGGTGACGAGACTAACGAAACAAAAGATAGGCCTAACTGTACACTCTTCCATGTTCATAAGCTCTCCACTAGCAGAGTGGTTACCGTGTTGACTTGAGAAGTCTGAGAAGGCTTGAGCAATGAGCTCGAATTCAGGTCGTTTCCCCCTTTTTAAAAATATTTTTTATAAATTCTTTTTCATCGTAAAATGTTTGTAAAATGTTTGAAAATGTTTAACATTTTTCGGATGTTCCTTCAGAGTTGAAGATAGTTTACTTCCTAGTCGAAACCTCCCGCAGGACGACGGGGGATGGGAGCGGGCAGGATTTGAACCCTCGACCATCGATAAATCCGAACGACAGTCCAGCGCGCAAACCGCACGACCAAGCAGTTTACTTCCTAGTCCAAACCTCCCGCAGGACGACTGGGGATGGGAGCGGGCAGGATTTGAACCATCGATAAATCCGAACGACAGTCCAGCGCGCAAACCGCACGACCAAGCAGTTTACTTCCTAGTCCAAACCTCCCGCAGGACGACGAGGGATGGGAGCGGGCAGGGTTTGAACCCTCGACCATCGATAAATCCGAACGACAGTCCAGCGCGCAAACCGCACGACCAGGCAGCCATCCAATTTAAGTCTACATCTATCACAAATTTAATTACATGACTGATCCAAAGTAATTGATACAAGTACGCTGACTATAAATTTGTTGTTTTTAAAATATTCTTTCAATATTTTCTTGTTCATATTTAACTTTTTTTTTTCTTGGCCATGGTAGATTTAAAAATTGGGAGCTCATGAACGAGCGCTGTTCTATTTTACATGGCTGCTGATCTGCAGATCCAAATGTGGCCTGGTTTAAGATTTTTTGTTTTCTTTCGGTGTCTAGCCTGCTTTTTTTTATTTTGGACATTCCATTCATCGTGCTCCCTCCCAATGTATCTTCAAAGGATAATTTTTTTCGCACAAGACCGTGACAAGAGTCGGTTTAATGTGATAAACATTTAACGATGATCGCAGCTCTTCCATTTTGACACCCTAGTAAATAAAAAAAAAACTATAGTCGAAGACAGCATGGACCGTGGAAAGCAATATAAATAATATTTCAATCTATAAGGCCTGTCTTCGAGTCTGAAGATTAATGAGGAGTGCAGGATGTGACTATGTCACGTGACCACCACGACTACGACGACCTACATCTATACACGTACATCAAAGTAACTATATGTGGTCTTTATCTAATTCTTAGCAAGAAGAGTTCCATTCTGGCATGCAACTC